>NW_009934767.1:16482-20290 GCF_000696875.1 Nestor notabilis
TTCTAATGAACCCTTTTTTGGTTGCTTTATTGTCTGTCTTACTGAAAAAGCTGTTGTCTCCTGGCACTTGAAGCAATATGATGACAGGGAATGCACTCCTACCAAACAGATGTTCCTTGCCCCTCCTGTTGCTTTCCCATGACACTCAAGGAGAACAAAGCAAATGGCCAGAGTTCACAGCAGGCTGTAGAAGTAACTTACTGTGTTAAACTGGGAATCAAAGTAAAAACAGCTGAGGGGGAGCCTGGAAGACTCAGGGGTTAGAGAGCTTGGATTAAGGCAAGCCCAGGGAGCACGTGTGAGACCAGGTGTGCTGGGTCACAGGAGAACTGCACGAAAGTGATGCATTTTGGAGTCCTTTGTCTGCTTAATTATCTGAGCTGATCTCACCTACCAGATAGTGCTGGGATGGCTGTAAAACACCCAGGCCCTTTCTACCACAAAGTTATTGGAAAACAGAGTTTCTATAGAAAATAAATCAGAGGTGAAGCTTGCCCCAAGTGTTAGTTCTATAGACACCGTTTAGGCTTGCGAAGACTTCTTGAGGATGTCGGACATCTAGCTGCTTGATTTGTAGACACAAGTAAGGAGGTTTAGCAGTGGAGGTTTTATTTGTTTTTTATTTTCCTTGGCAAAGGGAGTGTGCCTGAAAGTTTGGCCTTTAAAGCAAATCCTCTGGGTCGCGTTCAGCCTCTTTTTGGGTGTATCCTGTTTTTGGAGCCGTTCTTATCTTGATACACCCGCTCTCCTGTTTTGGTAACTGCGCCTCTTCTTTCACGACAGACCAGCATTAAGTACCTGCTTTTCTTCAATTGCCTCTCTGTACCTGTGGTCTGAAAAGAGAGCTGCTCTTAGGCAGAGGGCCCGCTGCAGATTGAAACAGTGTGACTGAAAAAGCTGCTGCCTGTAATGTGGGGGGGGAAGGAACGGGGAGGTACGGTGACGTGTGCTTGTCCGGAGACTGACACCACTACCGCTTTTGTCCCCAGACTCTTGAAATGCCTGAAGACTTTCGGTGAAGTGCACTGAGTCGAGGTGACAGACTTGCTATTTAAAAGAATCAAACCTTATCTTACAAATGGAATTGGAGAATTAGCAACGCACAACTGCCCTCTTTCTTCTCTCTGCCTGTCTCTGCCGTTCGACCTACGTCTGGGGCAGCGATTAGGACAGGAAATCAAGCTGCCCATGTTCCTCCTTCCCTTCTGACACCGCTAGCGTGCAACAGTCTCGTTGCTCCCAGGATCCCACAACCCTGAGAACAGACATACAGGTGTAGAAAAGCCATGAAGCAGAAGGATGCCCTTCGCGACCACACTGGTCACTGCCGACAGAGAGAGGAATTGGACGATTTGGTGATAAAACTCTAAAAAAAAAAGAAAAAAATATATAATCTATTTAGAATTAATTTATAGCTGTATATATGTTGTACTTTTAAACTATGCAGGGGTTGGATGATTAAATTATTTTGTTTTCTGCCCGGTTTGGTAAACAGGGAAGCGGGAAGTCTCTTCCCAGGGTGTCTCGTTCTGCAGCACTTTCCTGCCTGACACACTAAAACAAGAATCACTTTGCAGTTACTGTATTTTGCTTTCTGGAGGACAGCAGCATTCTGCACCTTGGGATGTCAATACCTGCCTTTCAGGTTTTAATAAAAGGAATTCCAGCTCTGTAGGGGGTAACACAGAAGTGGGGGAAGCTGTCCAGATTTGTGGTGTGGTTCTGCCACGTTGGCAGAAGCTGCAGCAGGTCAGCTGAGCCCCGGCGCCGCACTCGGTGGCAGGAAGGATTGTCCTGGATGGGTTTTGCTCATGAGTCGTTGGGTTTATTTGTGAATGTAACTTCTTTTTTTGCAGAGTCTGCTTTAATTTTGCCTCGTAATCAGCGTGCAGCATTTGTTCTGTAAAGAGGGCTTTCCACGAGCTGCCTCCCTTTGTTGCGGTTGTTTCTGGTCTGTCCTACACTTGGGGTTCCTCACCACCAGTATTCCTGTTTGCAGCGTGGCCGTGGCCTTGACACCCTATCTATCTCTAATGTTTCCTAGAGGAGACCTGTAAAATACTGCTAATTCATAAGAAACAAAGCTTCCTATTGCTTCTGTTGAAAGAAGTGTTGATGGGGGAGATAGGCGGGTGCGCCGGAGCTCTCCTCAGACCCCCCTGAGCTCTGCAGCACATCACTTGCTCCATCACCGCTGGGCAGGACTGGCATAGGGGCAGCAGGAGGGTGCTTGAGGTTAGGAACCATCTCTTCAAAGCAAAGCTTGCACGAGCCGAGCTACCTTCTATGGGATAAACTGGATTCCTTTTCTTGGCACTCTGCAGTTCATTTTTGTCTAAAGACATTTCCAGTGAGATCTGTCCCCCGACCCGCATAGGGGAATGAATGAGAAGCATGGCAGCTCCTGGGTGGGATGGCAGGAGCTGGAAGAGGTGAGAGGTAGGGTGGTTTTGTTTCTTTGTCATTAGGAACCTACGTGCTCTGTCTTCAGCCATTTATTTATTTCGCAAAATATTGGCCCGCCTGTTAACTGCAAGCCTTATTATCCCACAGCCACTGTTACTTGGACCTGATTTTAAAGAGTTGGGGTTTCTTGGTTGTTTTGTTGGGTTTTTTTAATGATTCTTCTACCTTTGGTTGGAATTGGATGGAAGTTGGATGGCATTTGGAGATAGCTTTTACTAGAGGCACAGGCTAGCCGGCACAAAGAGATAGTGGGGAGGGGGTGAAACAAGAAACATGTTCACAGAAGGTGGTGAATGTCCTGCACAACAGCATTCCTTGCCCAGAGCCTGCCCACCAAACCCTTTTGATTATATTTTTCCAAGTAGATACCCATCAATAATAACGAGCCAGAAGGCGTAGATCCTAACGGATGCTCACATTGGCTGTATCTCTCGATTTAGAATTAATTATACAATTGTACATCTATAAATAAATGTTTATAATGTGAAAGGCTCTGGCTGTGTTGGTGTCCTGTGGATCCTTGCCCCAGCCAGCTCTGGTTTTACAGCTCCTCCTTCACACCACCTTTTTTGCATCCACACAGTTGTTCAGTGAATGGGATTTGGTGTCTCTGCTGCCCCAGCAAGCCCCAGTGGCTGAGAGCTCCAGCGCTGCAGGGGCCTCCCTGGTGTGGGAGAGGGAAGGACAGGGAGAAGATAGAGAGCAGGAAGTGCCCACGGAGTTAGCCATGGGTCCTGGCAGCGTGGTGGCGGTGAATGCTCAGCAGGACGTCTTTGCTTCAAACTGGTTCCACTGGGATGCTCCCAATACGGTGCCTTGTGCCTCATCTTCCCTCCTATCAAAGCGCCATTGTTAGCTGGGTCCCCCACATCCTCTGGCTAAGCCCTTTTTGGGGATGCTTTATTTTCACTCCAGAATCCCACCATCCTGGCAGCATCATCCCAGTGTTTGAACATGCCCTTTGGACAGGTCTGGGGAGGGCGGTGGGCTGGAAGGCTCGGTCTGCCTTTGTCCTGGATGGAAATGCTGGCTTAGACATGCTTCCCGACAACAGTGGCTCAGAAACTGCCAGCTGCTGGCCCAAAATCCTCAGGGTCAGATTTGGCATCTGTGCTCCCAAATGGGTCCTCTCTTTCCCACATCCCCCTCCCTGGGGCAGCAAAAAACTTTTCCCACAGCACCTAGGGCAGGCCTGACCCCTCTGGTGCTGCCGCCCTCCTCCCTAGCCCCACACATCAAAGGGCTGGAGGTTTTGGGTGGGTTTTTTTCCCTCTTTCCCATTTTTTCCCTCCTCTCAGAGGCCAGGGGTCACACCGCTTCCATTTCCCCTTGGCACCGCGTT
>NW_009934767.1:20350-22650 GCF_000696875.1 Nestor notabilis
GAGCCAACACAGCCCCCAGCAAAGCCGCGGTGCCACCGGCACAGACCCCGCTCCATTCACTCTCTTTAGTTCTGTAATCGGGTGCATCCATTCCCAAGTTTTTGGGGTGCTTTTGCTGCACTTTGGGTCATTCCCAGCCCAGAGCAATGGGAGATGCTCTGCACTTTCAGTGTGCTGGTCCCACTCGCCAAAGGTGGGGCAATTTGGGCTGCCCATCAGCTCCTTCCCTATTTGGCAGCTCATTAGCCGGAGCTTTTAATTGGAGTGGCTGCCAAAGGCAGGGAGACACCAGGGGAAGGCAGGTGCCCCACGAGCATCTTCTTTCCACAAGTAAGGAGTGAAGGGGACCCTGCTTCTGACCACCCTCATTTTTGGCAGCAAAACAAGAGGCTTTAGCATTACCCAGGGATCTAAATCCCCACTTGCCGTATTGCTGCTGATGTCCCAAAAATCTCGCTTTCCACAACACCATGGTGGCATCTGGGCTCCCTGGGCTGAGGCCAGTGCTACAAATAGCCCCATCACCACCTCCTGGGTCCCAAAATATCCCTCTGCCTGCCCCCCCCCACTGGGAGATGCTAAATACAGCCTCTCTGGAAGCTCCTAGCACTTTCCAGGGAGCTGCCAAACCCCAGGGACCTTGAGATCCCCCCAAACTTGTCACAGAGAGGCCATTTTGCTATAAATAGAAGCAAAGCTTCACAAGCCATCACTCGTGGCTGGAGCTGTGACCATGGGGCGTTTTGGGGGCATATGGACCGTGTGGAGGGATTTGCTGGGCACCCCCCAACAAAGAGGCTGTCACTCCACATTATTTTTCATTCTCTTGGCATTTTCTGCAAAGCCTCGATTATTCCTTGTAATAATGATCTAGAAGAATGTGATGCAGAGTCCCTCACCCACCCCCAAAAAGGCTGGCGGGGAACGGGCCATCCCCTCTGCGTGCTTAGAAGCTCAATACATAAAAATGTGAGTATTTATAGAGCTATATATATAGATTCAAGACACAATATGTCTCAGAGGTGATGACGGCACGGCCTGAGCCGGGCCACCAGTGTTGCTGCCGTCACTGTGCTGTAAATCTCACTGCACGCCACTTCCACCCTGTGCTGGTGGAGCCAAAACCTGCTTCTCTCAGGATTTCACCAAAAAACTTGGGGTCTGGAGCTCCCTTTCCAGCCCCTGAGTGGCTCCTGAGCTGTTCTGGTGGCTGGTTTTGTGCTGGACAGCCCCTCAGGGCACTCACTGCCTGGCCCTAGCACAGGGATGCCCTTCACGTGAGGGAGGGGATGCTCGGGCATGACACACTTTGGAAAACATCCCACTCCCCTTTGCACTACGTGGGTTTGTAAAGGCACATTTCCAGCTGTATCCATCAGGCATTCCTTGTCGCCCTGATTGCTCCGAGGCAGTATTCACATAGGTGAGCAACCTCATCTCCCAGCACTCCAGCTGTGGGTTGTCCTTTTCAAAAACAACTTTTT
The DNA here is from genome assembly GCF_000696875.1 of Nestor notabilis. Lineage (NCBI taxonomy): Eukaryota > Metazoa > Chordata > Aves > Psittaciformes > Psittacidae > Nestor > Nestor notabilis. The sequence continues at coordinate 21,835 of NW_009934767.1, forward strand.
TGGGGGAAATTTTCATTAAAAAGTTATTGTTTGTCCCCAGGAGAGTGAAAAACCAAAAACCTTAACCAAGCAACAAACCCAACCAAACAAAAACCAACAGAAGCCTGAGCCAGAACAAACTCACATTAGAATGGAAATGGTTTTTCAGGCTGGTTTTATCCCCCATACCTTCCGAGGCTCTTCATTTGCCAAGCAGCTTAATTATCCTTTAGTGAAAGCCTTTTCTCTGAGTGACTCTAATTGCAGGCCTGGGTAATTGGTCTCATTTCTGCAGTGTGTTTGGAGCTGGGGATTGCTCTCCCCCCCCAGCAGATGTGACCCTCCCCACCTCCCTCCCTCACCATTTTAACCAGTTCTCCTGGTTTTCTGCCCACCCTCCCAGAACCCCTCCCCCGGCTCCCAGGGCAAAGCAGCAGCCCCTCACAGGGGAGCCCAGGCACAGGCAGGCACCTGCCTGGCTCACAGGTCTGACTCAGCTCCCCTGAGTCACAGCCCCATGTCCTGCAATTAGGATTCCCCCCCCATTCCCAAAGCCCTCAGCTCCCACCTGCCAAGAAAAGGCTTCCCAAGGATGCCAGAGAGGATTTCACACTGTCAGACAGTGGTTGCATCATCCCTCTCTGAACCAGAGTGACAACAGAGACAACAGGTTATCAATTAAGACAAGTTTTATTAGAAAAGTAAAAAACCACCGACACGATTGCATAGGAAGTCTTGCACTTGAACATCAAGTGTAGGAGTGTAAACTGTAACCAATGAAGCACCCACAGCGTGTCACGGTGAGGGGTCCTGCCCTCCGCCCCTGTGTCACCTCTC
>NW_009934767.1:22705-23034 GCF_000696875.1 Nestor notabilis
CAGCGGGAGCCCGCGCAGAGCTGCCCAGATGCCAGCAGCAGGGTTTTGCCTTTGATCCAGACTTACAGCTCAGCTGTCACTCACTCCCACACAACCCCTCCCCTAGAAACCCCATTGATTACAATCCTTGTTACAAAAAAAACCATGATTAATCAGCCAACAGGAGGAGACTGCCTGCCCCCAGCAGCCCGGCTGCCACATCCGGGAGCGCAGTCACCGCAATCACCCCACAATCATCGACAGTGTGAAGCGACCTCCGCCCGTGTCCTGGCCCGCTCCGCTGTCAGGGATGCCCCAGCACAGGCGGGTGCCCTGCAGGTACCTCCGCC
>NW_009934767.1:23112-23495 GCF_000696875.1 Nestor notabilis
CGGAGCTGCCACGCTCTAACCAGCTCTGCCAAAGCACTTGGGTAAGTCACTTCTCCAGCACAGACCATCAGCACTCTTCTATGAGCAGCTGCTCGGAGCTGTACAGCTTTTTCTTGATGACCCTGAAGCCCGTGCTCAGCTTCAGCGGTGTGAAAGCTGGACCGGAGGTGAGGAGTCCCTGGATCTTGGGCCAGAGGCGGGAATCCAGACGGAGCACCAGGGTGAGCTGGAAGGTGGGCACCACAGCCGGGTCCACGGTGATGTGCCCCACGTCATGGCAGGCCTTGCCGTGCTCCACGCAGAGGTCGAGGAGGGCCCCGCGCAGCCCACACGGCTCGCTGCAGGCCAAGCGCAGCAGCTCCGTCCTCACCTGTGCCAGGAGC
>NW_009934768.1:0-790 GCF_000696875.1 Nestor notabilis
CTATAGATACCCTATGGACCCGTATGGAGCCGTACAGACTCCTATAGATACCCTATGGAGCCCTACGGACCCCTATAGAGCCCCACAGACTCCTATAGATAGCATATAGAGCCCCTATAGATACCATATGGATCCCTATAGAGCCCTATGGGTTCTTATAGCTACTTTGTAGGACCCCTGTAGATACTCTGTGGATGCCTATATGTACTCTGCGGACCCCTATAGAGCTCTATGGGCTCTTATAGATACCCTATGGGGCCCGTACAGATACCCTATGGACCCCTACAGATATGTTATAGGCACTTATAGATCCCTATGGACCCCTATGGGTATCCTGTAGGCCCCTATAAATACCCTATGGATCCCTATAGAGCCTTTTGGACGTCCTATAGACCCCTGTAGATACCCTGTGGACCCCTATAGACATCCTATATACCCTTCTAGAGCCCTATGGACATCCTATAGACCCCTATAGATACCTTGTGGCCCCCTATAGACATCCTATGGAGCCCTAGAGATCCCTCTGGACCCCTATAGGCACCCTTCAGACACCTTAGAACACCCTAGAGAGTCCTATAGACACCCTACAGAGCCCTGTACAGCCCTATAGGGTCCTGTGAACACCCAATGGGTGCCCTATAGCCCCCTTTAGATACCCTACGTCCCCCTATATATATCTTTTAGACACCCTGTGTCCTCCTATAGAGCCCTTGAGACACCCTATGGCCCCCTATAGCTCCCTTTAGACACCCTATAGACCTTGCAGACCCCTCCCCCCATATTGCAGCCC
>NW_009934769.1:0-8051 GCF_000696875.1 Nestor notabilis
CCTTTCTGACTCCAGATCCTCATTGGCGTGAGGCCGAGGGGAGAACGAGGTGGGGTCGCAGCCGGCCCAGGCCTTCTGCCCTCGGCACAGCCGAGCAGCATCTCGCAGGGCTGTGGTAGGATCTGTGCTGGTTCTGCTGCAAGTCTGTAGTGTCTGGAACCAGCTGCATCCTAGAGACCGTGTCTTCTGACAGTTACGTCACTTAAGAGCTTATCTGCATTCCAAGATATTTAGCTAGTATGTAAGTGGCTGTTACAACTTAGCGTTGACATACAAGGGGTAATGGGTTAAAACTTAAACCGGATATTCAGGTTAGATATAAGGAAGAAGTTCTTTACAATGAGAGTGTGAGACACTGGCACAGCTTGCCCAAAGAAGTTGTGGATGCCCCACCTCTGGCAGTGTTCAAGGCCAGGTTGGATAGGGCTCTCTCTAGAGGAACCAGGTCTAATGGAAGATGTCCCTGCCCATGGCAGAGGGGGTGGAACTAGATGATCTTAAGGTCCTTTCCAACCCAAACCATTTATGATTGTATAATTTTTGTCTCTTTACAGTTGTGTGTCTACACCTGCGGAGCAAGTAGGAGACAGAGCTGGGGGAGAATCAGGAAAGGGGAGATTGGAGACCAGCCCTCCCAAGAGAGCTCTTTTGCTACCCAAAGTTGTTACCAGGAAATGCCTTCAGCTTTTCTTAAGATTTCCTTATTTTCCTGATTGTGCACGAGGCAGCTGGGATTTGCCGTGAGAGGGGAACTGACCAATCTGAAACATAAAGCAGTAGGGCAGAGCCAACTGGAAGCATCAGTTTATCTTTAGGGGTGGTCAGTTTAGGAGAAGGCTGTTTAAAAAAGAAATTAAAATTTAAAAAAAGGGGGGGAAATATCAGTTTCACTACCCAGGAATCAAGTGTGGACGGGTTGCTCTGAGAGGGAGTCAGTGATGCTGAAGAAATTCTGCCCTGGAATATGAGGCGAGGAAAGCACAGCAGTAAGCCGAGGGTAAAAAGAGATGTTCCCTGCCAAGTTCCTGCTTACTGCGCTCTTGAGTGACCTTAGCTGGCATCAGGAAGGCACTGCTGAAAAGGCTGTGCAAATTCTGGAGCAAGAGAAAGAGAAGGCATAAATAAGGAGATATGTTGAAAAGTGTCATCAGAGCCTCCATGGGAAGCCCTAATAGAGCCAGAATGGGAACATACACAACGCTTAGTTTCAGCTTGTGTTTGTAGCTCCACAGAGGAATCATCTATCAAGAACAGCTGCCTTTCCTGACAGTGCTAGGGAACGGTGCGAAGGTGGAGCTGTGTAAACAGAACTTTGATCCTATTTAGTACCTGTAGAACAGACCTGCTTAGTTATGATACACAGAAACCTGGTTGTTTAGCAAGTAGTGGAACACAAGCCCTCAGTCAGGTTTTTTATTCATGTGGGTTTAAGTTTCTTGTTATTAGTTATCACTAATCAGTTTTTACTGTGTTCAGTAGGGCCTTAAGCAGTAGTTGCTGGCAGTTTATACAATGTCTGAACTTTACAATTGGCTGAAAAAGCTAAAACAATTGTAATTTTATAATCTCTCAACTAGTTTCAGTTCTTTTTCTTTCAGTTCGGCTTTTTTAAAAGCCAATAATAACAAAAAGCAACCTCTCACCACCACTTTTTTTTTTTGAAGGAAAGGGATGTGAAACCTTATATCCATCTTGGAAAAGTTATGACAGACTGGAAATGTTATGAAAGCATTAAATATGCCAACTAGGCAAAGCCATGATATTCAGAGACAAGTTTTGTGGAATAAAAGGAAATACTGCCAACGACCATATACAGACAATGTGTGTAACTCTTGCTGACTTTGGTGGGTCAGCTCAGATGCTGATCCCTCTCTCTTATGCTAATAGCTTCAGCTAACATCTCTTTTGGTAACAGCAGCAGATGAATTTGACATGCTTTTCTCAAGTGACCGAACTGAGAACATTGGAAATTCAAAATTAACAATAGCTCAGCACAGAACTACACCCCAAACCTTAATCCAACTTGAATCAGTAGTTTCTATACATTGTCCAAACTAGAGATCACAAAGGTGTGTGTAGTCATAGATAAATCCAAGTTTAGGAGGATTTATAATCTTTCCAGTTGTAGATAAAAAGGTCTGTTCTGTATCTGCAGCTCTATAAGTGACCACAGTGAAGAGTCATGATGGCAGCTGTCAGTGACCCATTAAAGGATATTTTAAGAACATTGTCCAAAGTGTTTCTCTTCTCATTCAGCATTATTTTTACCACCAGTTGGTTAACTGTTTTCACTCAAATTGCAGGGCCCTAGGATATGGTGCCAGCTAAATCTGATATGCAAACTATCTGGAGCTAAATGCCACCTGCATGGAGCTGGCATCTTAATTCCAACTCTGTTCTGCAGTCCTCACCATCAGCTTTCTGCAGATGTGAAAGAACAGGAACATACACCTGCTGTTCAGCAAAACCTGTTTCAAAGTGATCTTGTGGCAAAATGGTTCCAAAGGCCTCAGGGCTCTAAGTTCTCCTCTAACCAAAACAGGAACTCTGGCATCTGCCGTTTAGCAGGAGCCGATTCCACTGATAGGCTCTCCATTGAGAAATGTGTGGGATAACATTGACACTCTGTGGCCAGCCAGCTAAAATGCAATCTCTGGATTTTCACAAGTTTGCTTTGCTTTCATCCATGTTACCAGGTAGTAAAGATCAGTTTGTAGCTTTCATTCTTGTTGATAATTTCCAGTATCTTTGCAATATCTTTCCTTTATTGTTATAAAAATGTCCTAAACATGTAAGCTAAGATAAAAAATAAAACCAAATGATAAAACAAAACCTTGCATCCAGAACCCCTGAATCTGAGTAGCAGTCAGAGTGAGACTCCACTGTTATTTTGGAACTTGGCAAGTTTTAGGAAGTGCATTTTCAGGTCCATGCTTACATCATTGTCATTTTAATCACATTTTTTTTCCTGTGGAACTGGAATGAGGGAAGGCCCGTTAACAGGAACTGGATTTGTATATTGCAATTTCCTCCAGACTAATCTGGAGAGATGAGCTTTGTCAATGTACCTCCAAGCTATAAATTTTACTTCTTAGAAGTAACAGATATTACCTGTATTATATATAGTGCAGGTAGGCAGTATGGTTAAGCACCATTACGTAGCCCCTCTAGGTCTTCCTCTCGATTGCAACTGAAGGAATAGTAAAAGAAAACAAAAAACCAGTCGTTGGTTCACAGCTTTTACATTCAACAGGTGGATGAGCAAATACTAAAATACGTGAGAGGATGGTTTTGGCACACATAACTGATACTTTTGTAGATGTACCCATTTTTTGCTCTTTTCTGCTTTTCAACTAGAAACATTGAGAATAATGGTAGAATTGAAATGAAGGCATTTCAAGATAGTCAGAGCTGTATTTTAACTAGTTTCTAGTGTGAAAACAGCATGTATGCAATATGTAGCATAGGTGAATGTGTGACCTGAACTGGGATAGAGATCAACCATAAGAGGAAGAGCTAATGAATAGTCTCAGAAATGGGAGTGATGGTGTTAGGATAAGTGAGGAAACCAAAGCAGCTCAGTTTTTAATTGCCTCGAGGAGACAAAGCTGAGATGTTAGGATTCAAGGAGGCAGAGGCCTGTGAACTAAAGACATAAGAAAAAGGACCTGGAATGAGAGTTCCAGTGGTAAAGACAGAAGACTACAGAGCATTGCCAATTTATTTGGGAAAAACTAAACCAATTTTGGTAGCACTTGAATAACTGAGTCTACAGAGAGGACTTGCATCCTGGTAAAATTCTGAACAGCTTTGGAAATGATAAATTCAGGATTGGAATGACAGTATTTATTAAAAATATTCTACAGTCATATACAAAAGACACAGTAGTTCAAATGGAAATCAAAGTAAGGCAAGTACTTTTCCTTTCCCTATCAGCTGCAACACCTGCCAGCTAAGGGATGAGAACATGAGGGAAAAGTCTTTGCTCTGTGCTGTATTTCTCTACCCTCGTTGTCAGGGTGCAGTGAGGGCTCCCAAGGGGGTATCACAGCAGAGTCTGGCAGTCAGGACCTGTCCCGCTGCCCCTAGCCAGGGAGTAGACAGGCTGGGAGCATGCAGGGACAGCCCCAGCCCTGGGCATCAGGTACCCCCTTGAGAAAGGGGGTGAGCCGTGGCACTCAGCGCCCTGACATCTTCTCAACAACTTTCTACTCCAGCTGTATGAAGCATACAGAAATTGAAAAACAGGGAAGTGTTCACTACACAACACCAACAAAAAGCAGGAAACCTTTCCCAGGTACCCTGGGAAACATCTTTTCGGGAGGGCTGAGGACAAACAAATCGATGCCATGTCATGGTCAACAGTGTTTCAGGCGGTGCTAGTCGGCCACAATGAGGAGAATATCACACATGAACATTCGAACAGAGACTCTATTTGGACCTGTCCTGGGCACTCCTGACATTTCCAGGTACAAGGACCAGCTCACTGTGTCCGTTCAACCTGTGGTGAATTCTGTACCCAACCAAAAGAGGAGCTGAGCTTTTATCGCACCACTGAACTTGTCACAAGCAGAAGGCTGCTGGAGGCTGTAGCCACATATAGGGAAGGGTTCTGAGATTCCCCATCCTGTAGTTTTCAAATCCAAATCTGTGACATGGGGACTGGGGTGAACTTGTGTGGTTGTTCTCCAAGGCAGAGCTCAGAAGTAAGCCATGACCAGTTTAGTGCTCCCAAACACCTTGGGACAAGTGGTAAGCACCACAAGCTGCCACAGGCAGGAGCACCTTCCATTAGACCAGTTTGTTTAAAGCCCTGTCCAACCTGGCCTTGAACACTGCCAGGGATGGGGCAGCCACAACTTTTCTCTATCAGTGATACAGAGAGACATCTGTGTTAGTGTGTCACCATCTTCATAATAAAAAATGTCTTCCTTATGTCCAGTAGAAACTTCTTGCAGTTTAAAGTCTCTTTCTTCCTCCTGTCTATGCCTCTGGAGTGAGGGCAAAGTGCTTCGACAGTGAATATAGTGATCAGGACAAAATTCCAGTTACTGGAATATTTAGGGCTTGAGGAGGAGGGGGATTCAGTGCTAGTCCTGGTTACTGCTCTTGGTGATGAATGTTTAGGAAGCAGGGAGATGCATGCCTAACAAACAGCAAACAAATTGACTGAAATTCTGTGACATTGTGAAGAGCATTAGCAACCACTGGCTTTGACCCTGTGAATTTGGAGACATGAAACATGAGGCAAGAACCTTAGTTACACCCGTGTAAGATGTAGCTGGGGTAGGGGCTGTCCTCGTGTCTGAACAGTTTCTGAATTATTCAGCATATGGTCTTTCTGCTCCAGCAAGAGACTCACTCAGAGATCATCTTGGCTGCTTTTACTTTCTTTTCTTTCATACCTTCTTAAACAGACTTGCAGTTGTTCCTATGTATTGTTTATTGGAGGTACTATGCTTTTATAACATAGCTGTGGGTGGAGCAGAGTCTGTAGGCACAATTTGCACCCCATGTTTGGGATAATTGTCAGGAAGAAAGAAAATAGGCTGCAGTTCAATATGAGAATTGTAGGAGAACGTAAAAACACCCAAAAGACTATAGAGTTGCCTCTAGTTGCCCATGAATTACTCTATTCCGTGCCGTAGAAAACCCAAAAGCAAAGTTCAGTAAAACTGTGTCCTAGTTGCAAACCTTATTCTGGCTTTATTTCTTCTTATTATTTTATTTTGTTTTATTTTGGTTTTTTTTTTTTTTTTTTACAGCAGCAGCCTACTTCTGTAGCCTGTTAGGGAGTGATGCAATAAAGACTCCATCACATCATATTTCAAATACTCAATTATTCATCAGGTGGTAGAATCTCCACCCTTGCTTCCTGTATTTATGTTTTAGTTTACTTAAAAGAAGAATGTCTGGTCAGATGAAACGGCTGTGTACCACAGCCACCTGTCAAACCTCAGAGAAGATGGGCAGTAGCAAAGGCAAACATGAGAAGATCAAGAGACAATTCACTCCACCTACTGGTACATCAAAAAATGCCAACTCTGTTGATCTTATAGTACAATGCAGTATGGGCAGGAAGGTTTTCCCAAAATGGAGAACAAGGAGATGAAGGAGCCAGATACCAATGTAAGTTATTGTAAAAAATGAAGAATGCAGACAAGCGGGTAACCCTCAGGCAGAAGCACACACTTCAGGATATATAAAGAGTCCCCTGAAGGGCTAGGATGTGCTGCACGCTGTAGTTGTCTTTTTTTATTCCCATTCAGAGAGTTTCCTGCCCTTTTTGCACTTACAGACAGGTTTTAGAAAAGATCATACATGAGCGTATGCTGCATGATGTATCACATGCATGGTGGTGCATTAGTACTGTCAGATTACTCTGTGACAACAGCTGTAAACAAGCGTTAGTTTTTGAACTAACCAAAAGCCTGACGATAAGTGATGTGGATGATCGGGTCAAATGAACCCTGATGAAGTTTGCTGATGATCACAAGGCCGGGTTGGACGGGGCTTTGAGCAACCTGGTCTAGTGGAAGGTGTCCCTGCCCATGGCAGGGGATTGGAACTAGATGAGCTTTGAAGGTCCCTTCCAACCGAACCCGTTCTGATTTGAGGTCCTTTCACAGGTGGCTGGAGAACAGCTCTGCGTTAACGCCAGGACATGAGATCTGCAGCTGCTTTCAGTAATGCTCATCTCTGAGCAGCCTTTTAGGAACAAACCCCAACCAATAAAGAAGGTAAATACCGGCTTTGCTGGGACTCTGCCTGGTGGCTGCTCTTGCACAAGTGACTCTGGGAGCTGTTTCAGCAGCACGTTTTTGCCTCTGGCGTGTAAAGTTCAAGTGGTGCTGCCTTGTTAAACATTTTTTCCTTCTTTTAAAGAATTCTTGTTCCCCCTCAACCACTGACGGATGTGGCTTCACTTACAAAAGTTAAAAGGTAGTAAATACCTTGTAGATTTTCACCTCAGGAAAGGTGGTTTTACTACTTGTATTTCAATGAGACATTAAAAACCCATGCTTGTGTGTGTTTTTTTAAATTGCTGTCATTTCTCTCTGCACAACAGGTAGTAAAAGCTGATGCTGCAGAGATTGATTTTGTACTTTTTAACATAAGACTGGCAGAAAAATTGTCAGTTCTCTTGTTGCTCATGTTTCAATCCACGCCCTTAAGCTGTGAGTCAGCAAATTCCTAGAGTAATGCTGGTCTGAAACCCGGGTTCCTCCTTGTCCTGTCCTGCCAGGGGTGGATTTCCTCTTGAGAAGCCAATGAACAAAAGCTAATTTTTTTCTGGACATGGTGAAGGGGAAACTTGCTCCAGCATCTCTCCACCTCTTCCTGCAGAGTGTTAGCTCTCTTTTGCACTGATCAGGTCACGAATGAAAATGGAAGTGAGCAGCAGCGGAGCTGGGGTATGAAAATTGTTTCAAACAGCACTCCCTGGCCCTGTTCCACACCTCATAAATAATAACTCTCACCTCATTTTAGCCACGAAGACAAGCAAAAGCAAGCTGCCTGTGTCTTTCTTCAGCAAATCTGAAGTGCTCTATGAGAGAGGCAGGACTGAGCAGTCTCTTATTAACTGACATTACTGAGGACATACGCTTGCTTTCTTCTTTTGGCTGCAATTTTTGTGCCACCGTTGCGGCAGCATCTTGATGGGGAAGCTGATCTCCAAAGGCCGGCGCAAAAGAGATGCTCGAGTTGTCATGCTGGGGCTGGACTTGGCTGGCAAATCCACCCTTCTGTACAAGCTCAAGAGCGGACAGGCTGTGGAGACCTGCCCAACGGTGGGATTCAACGTGGAGTCTCTGCAGACACCCTGCGGTGTATCCTTCACCCTCTGGGACATTGGCGGACAAAGCAGCCTGCGGGCAAGCTGGCCTGACTACCTGGAGGACACCAACACCCTCATCTTCGTGCTCGACAGCACAGACACAGCGCGGCTGCCCGAGGCAGCGGCAGCACTGGAGGATGCCCTGAGCCACCCCAGCATGGCTGGCATCCCCGTCCTCCTCCTGGCCAACAAGCAGGAGGTGCCGGGAGCG
>NW_009934770.1:0-3317 GCF_000696875.1 Nestor notabilis
GGCTGGGCTTGAACCACGACAATGTGTAATAATTAAATCTTGCTCTTCAGTCAGTTTGTTTTAAATAAAAATCTTGTGTAGTTCCTTACCAGTGTGTCCTATCTAGCTTTGGCTTTTTTAGCAGATACTGGAGAGTTAACAACAGAAGCCTGTTTGTTATCTTGATCCCTAAAAGAGGAATTGTACTGCAACATAGTTTAGGAAAGATGGAGAACAGTGCAAGGAAACCCAATTTGAATCCATGCCTGGCTGTATAAACTTCACCTTTATTCTTCATTATCCACCTCAGAAGGTAAAGTGTCTTTGTGTTTGTTAAATTGTTGGCCTTGGTCTCAAAATTGCCATCCAGGTTCTGCAGCCATGGCATTGCAGCTGCCTGTGAGGCTGAATTCAAAACACCCTCACTCTCACTCAGAAGGCAAATGAAGGGCTTGAGTTAACTGATGGCAATATCTGGAACACAAATTTAACTGGTTGCCTGACGGTAAAGGGTTTTGTATTTGCTCATTGATCTTCTGAGCCCCCAGGCTGGGCCACATCTCATTGTGAATGCTAAACTTTGCTATGGATTTGAATTGATCTAGCTAATGGAGCTAGACTTCACCACTTCTGACCTTTCCTGGTCCTCCTTGTCAGACTGGACTGGGCATTCTCCTCTGAGATGCACCTAGGCCTGCCTTTGTCAAAACCCATGCTTATTGCATAGCTCCTTTTTAACTATCCCTGCTTTAAAGCTCTTGTCTTACATTCTCAGCCCTTACATTACAAGTGTGAATTCTCAAATAACAATCAGAAGAAGACTTAGTATGCAGTGGCATCTGTAAATACTTTCTTCTCTCCCCTGGGAGCCCAAAATAGTACTGTAACACGTACAGGTAGGGTCAGGGCAGAAATCACCAAAAGTCCCTATTCAAATTAGGAGCTCTCTCCTGGTTTTGTTTTTGTTTTACCGTAACCTGTAGTTTCTTCTAAAGGAATGCCTACTCCTCATGACTCCTCTCAAAAATCTCCCTGAGATTTTCTATAATGTGATAAATTGTCTCTAAAATAGCTTCACAAGTAAAGTTGGTAGTGTATTTCAGATACGTTCCTGCAGAGAGTGTAGGACCATTCCGGGAAGGGGGTTGCCTGCATCTGCTGTCTAATAACTGTTTATCTCTGATAGATCTTAGCATAGCTATGACAGGATGCATAAATTGCTCTCAGTCACCTACCAGTGGAAATTTCTCTTCACAGCATCACTTTAAAAAGAAAGCAGTTCCCCTAAAATGTTAAATTGATGCTCCAACTGAGAAAAATAATGGTAACTTTTGGAAGAGAATTTGATTTTTATACTCTCCTGGTCTAATAGCCAGCAGCCATAGGCATCTGCAAATATATCCTGAATACATAATCAGCCTATACTGAAACCAGCACAACTTTCACATATCTCTTGTAAATACAGCTCCTAAGAAGGGTACTTGCACTACAGCAATACACAGAAATCACCACATGAACTTAAAGTGCTCTGAAACCCTTTAAAGAGTAGTGCTTTCAAGTAAATGACATGCTCCAGTTTTGTAATCTGTCATATGGATAAATGCCTCATTTACCATCTGGGAGGGGAACACAGAGCTCTGTTGTAAAAGTTTGATTTTCCATTTCTTGGGACTGGAAAATAAACCACAGATTTGTCCTAGCCTCATGACAGAATTGACAAATCATTAATTCCGTTTATTCTTATGGCAATGAAATTTATCAAACTGAAATCCATTTGTATTAGCAAAAAAGGTTACATGCCATGGCATGGAAAACCCTTTTCTCATGCTCTTGCTTTTATACTTTCACTTTAAATTTATTATTTTTTTTAAAAGCACTGTTATATACAGAATCTGGAGTGGTAGGTTATGAAGCCTTCTACTTGTTCTCACCTGCTGAACTCAATGCACTTTCTGTCCAAATTGCAAATACACCAAGTGTTGTGGAAGGAAAACATTTGCCAGTCTTCACATGGGTGTGGGAGGAGCAAAGGGCTACGTGCAGCAGGCTAACCCAGTGAACCTCTCCCCCCAGCCTGCAAGCTTCACTGATGCAAAGGCCTTCTGCAGAGTGTCAGACTAGGAACAAATTTCCTTTTCTCTTGATTTCAAGAAGAAAACACTCCGTTTCCTGCTTGGGTGAGCTTCCCCCATTTGAGCAGGCTTCTGACCCTGGTTGGTGTAAATCAGCAGAGCTGCAGCTGGAGCAGTGGTGGTTTATACCACTGATGATGCTGGTGGTGAGTGCTCTGTGCTGTAGGGAAGCACTGTGCTTCCATAGGAGCTCAGCCTCAGAACCTCATGGAGGGGCAGGAGAAGAGGAGGGTTAAGGGAGACCCTGATTAAAGTTTCATTTACTGATGCTCTTCACCAATTTATATCCAAGTGCTACTTTGCTAATTAATGACTACTCATGAAATGCCATGTGTCAGCAATGAATCACTTACTTTTGTTGCACTTCAGTAGTACACGGCTAATGAGCAAGGACAACTCATATAATTAAAGTCTAAAATAGCCCTGTCAGTAGGATGCAATCAAGTGTTTATGTCTTGCTGTAGGGGGTGGACCAGACTGTTTTACCTTCCCATTATTTATTTTTTTTTTTGCTTTGCTAGTTTTACAAGAAAAAAGAAGGAGGGTTGAAAAAATATGCGTCAGGAAACATTTTTCCAGCTGTAGTAGTACGAGGAATTGGATTACATATTAAAAGAACCAAAATCCTGCTAGTTATCTTAAGTAAACTTAAGATAAGACTGTCTTAATTATTGCCTCTAATGGGCCTCATCAAGCTCAAAACTAATTAAAAAATAAATAAAAGGGGGGAACATTCTGGGTGAAACAGGGCAGTTTAGCCCAAAGTTACAGCAAAATCAGTAGTTTGGTGCTCCACAGCTGCACATAGCTGGAAAAACTGAGACACAGAATGATGCCCTCTGTGAATGTGCATTCATACTTCAGCTGAAGTACGAATCTTCAGCTGAACCAGTAAACCAGTAATTAGCATTTCTTCTGCTTGACCTGGTCAGTGCTAGCACAACTGGGATCTTGTATCTTCATTCATGAGAGGTGAGACTAAGTCTTTGTAGAACATTTGGTCCATCTATGCATGCTGCAGCCCTTTCCTCGCAGTGTTATGCATCAGAGTCTGAACCACTAACATAGTCCACTAGTTTTCCTCACAGGAGGGGAAAAAAAAAGCTACTTCTGAGAGAGTAAGTAGCTACTATTAACCAAAGTACCTTGCATTAGTAGTGTCATGCACAAATAACATAACGTAAATTGTTTCAAAGATTCAGCAGG
>NW_009934770.1:3348-31380 GCF_000696875.1 Nestor notabilis
CATCTCCTAATGATCCTCTCTCATCAGGGATGAATATGTCTCTTGTTTACCCACTTATTCTGATGAGCATCAGGAAGGAAAGGGAAGCATCTATGTAGTCTATATTAAAAAGATAAGACAAAAAAGACACTATGGAAGGCATAGGCAGAGGAACAGACTTTTAGTGTTTTGGATACAAAATACGTCAATGTTTAGGAGTTTAAGTTTGTAACAAGAAACAGTTTTATGAAGATATTGGCACATTCCTCCCCACAGCAGCCTCCAACATCTCCCTCCTAGTCCCTTTTACACACGCCTATGTGGAACCTCGGGTTTCTGTGAAGGAACACAAAGTTTGACCAACAGTTATAACCACTCCTGCTGGAAAAGAGCAATAAAGGTGAACATTCATTTTCCTTGGAACAGGTTCTGAATACTTGCTCAGTGTGAGCAGACCCAATCTTGTTGCTCAGCAGTAAGAACTGCAACAGCTCTCCCATTATTGCTAGCACGACAGATCAACGTTTATCCTTGGTATTGTCTGTAGCAAGCACTGGGTAGACCCTTTATATTGACCTCATACAGAGGTTTAAAAAAATCCCATGAAGTGAGAATCTTTTCTGAAATGACTTCTACAAATTCTCAGAAAGCTTTGTGAGTGTCTGACAAAAGCCCTCAAGCTGGTGTATAAAGCACAGTGGGATTGCCAGCTGTGTGTTTTCACAGGCTTGTTTAGGAAAAACACTCGACTCAGGTTGAGTAGGGAAGACCTGAACCTCCTTATGCTTGAAAACACTGCAGGCCTCCCCACCTGGCCTTGCTTGAGTGTTAAGCTATGAAGAGAGATGTGCTGCCTGGATCTTACCCTCTTCACTATCCCCGTGATCTCCAGTGACATCCTGACACCGGACAGTTCCCTAATGATAAACTGGGGAACAATTCCTCTTGTCGACATCTGTTCTTCCACGTTTGTTTAGCTCTCTGGACTCTGTTTGTTTGCATTGACAGGACTGTGGATAACAACCTTCCATCTGAGCGGTGAGATTGTCAGAGAAGACCTTGGATGGAATTAATTTAGATATTTTTGGTCTCTTGATGTCCCTTTTGGGTAAGTCAAGGTTCTCTATAACTGCAGAGTGGAGGCAGGGATAAGAGTATGAGTCTGTCAGAGCATCTGCAAAATGGGCACTTCATGTTTTTAAAAAACATGCACTGTTGTGGAACAGAAGTGTAATATATGCCATTAACATTAGTGTCATTGAACATCCTCTAAATTGCAGATTGGTGGAAAAAAATTGATATGAAAATGTAAACAAGAGAAAATGAAAACTGTAATAAGCTCTCTGCATAAGAAGGATAATCTACAATTAAATATAAAGGCTAAACTGAAACAATGTGAAGGATGAGGCATATTTCCTATTTTAAAGCTAAGACTGATGCTCTGTGTCTAACCCTCAAAGCTGTGACAAAAACTTAATGGAGTGAGGCATAGACACCACGTCAGACTTCACTCTGCATTCCCGGCTCTGGATGACTTATCAGTTGCAGCCATTCCATTTGCTATTAATTAAGTTCAAAAGTTATTTTAATAAGTTAGCTTGGCTGTGCTGCATCCCCTTCTGAACTTAGTTGAAAGTGAAAACAAAAGGCCTTTATTGCTGCTGTAAATTCAGGGTCCAAATGTATTCCTTTGCATTTGCACACTCATAAAATGAAAAAAAGACAATTCGATTCTCTGCTGTAGGTGCTCCAACAGTCATTATAAATGTGGTTACAAAAACTGATCACATCTTAACAAATAACCTGCATGTATTATAACATAACCACGAGGATTGATGTGATCTGGATGGTATTACCAAAGAATTCTGCCATTTTTTTTCCCCTGGCAGTGGACATATGGGCTGTTTTGGAGGACAATAAGCTATTGGCCACCAAATGATGGAAGAGTGATGTTTGATGCTGAGAAGGACTTGCTGGAAGTGCCTTCCGGGAGACAGTGCTCCGCAGCACAGGTATTTCTTGGAACTGGAGCTGACTAGCAGCCAGGCACTGACTGCTTTGGAAATGTCAGTAACATCAGCCAAAATGGGAGGCTCATGAGAGAGAGAGAGAGAGAGTATGTTGCTGAGCTACAGCAATAACAAATACATTGCAGAATGTGGGTTACTATTACCGGCTAGTATAGCTCTCAGACTTGAGTAGAAAATGCACCCCTTTACACAGCTTCCCTGGCAACACATCCCTATGCTGCTTGGAACTTGGTTAGGCACATATCTAAACAAGGAGCTGCTGATTTTTTTCCCAGCTCTGCTGAGAATAATTTCCTGCTCCTCCTATTGCATCAGAGGAGTGCTGGTCACCTTCTAGATCATTCCTGTTTTCTTTCTACCCACAGAATGTTTGAGTATCCCCTCATTTTATTTTTCTTAATGGCAGGTAGGAAGAATGAAAGGTAAACCTGAATAAAGGCAGCCTCAGAGTGTCTGGGTAATTGGTTGTCTTCCAATTCAAACTATGCTGGAATACAAAATGCAAAACTGATGTCTGATGTGGCTTTTTGTTCTCCAGTCAGCTGATTATGAGCTAAATACTTCCTAGTTTCTTGTGCAGTGATGATTGATAAATTGAAAACAAGACGTGTTTGGGTGATATAGGGGACCAGACATTATTCAAATGCAGGATGCAGAGGATTTCATCCTTCCAGGTGTCTGGAAGTCCCGCTGAGCCTTCCTGTCAGAAAGTCCCTGCATGTGTGGGAGATGTGCAGCATGGATGAGCTGAGAAGGGACACCAAGGATCCAAGAGATGGTGGGAGTTAGATATCGTGAGTGGCTTCCAGTCCTTTCGTCTGTGCTGCCATTGTACACCTTGGATCTGTTCTTTCCTTTGAGGATCTTGGGAGTTCTTCTGCAACCTGACTCCAGCATTGCAATGCTGTGCAAAGGAGAAATCTATTTTTTGTTCAGGATAGAGATTTAAGTGTTTATGTCTAATTCCACACTGAACGGCTGTTTGGTAGCTCCTCATGCTGAACTTCTGAGGAGCCAGCTCCCAGCAGGCACACGAGGTGCTTTAACTAAACACTCTGCTCCTGAAGTCATCCCTGAAATTTAAGTAATCCAGACAATCGTTCAACTCCCAGTTCAGTTCATTAAGAAGTGTGGGTCCCCGGGAACAGCAGACACAGCACAGGATACCTTGTATGTAGTACTCTCTTTCATATGGTGATTTTAACACCTCTCTGAAAAAGGTTCAATTATGGTTTGCCTTGGGAAAGGCTTTCTTCTGAGCTGCCTGAACCCTCCCAAGCCCTGTTTACAGGTCAGAATCTGTCAGGCTTTGATGTTTGCTGGAGGACGTCCAGGCCAAGGGTGAGTCACCAGCTCCAGCTCCTACCGAAGGGGCCATGCGTCACATGAAGAAGCACACAGGGGCCTCAGAAAGACAACACTCCACCAACAGAGGCAATCTTAATGCCTAACAGTTTCCCAGAGCCAGAACTGCTTGCTTTTTTGAAAGTAGAAATTTTAGCTGGTTGAAATGGGGGTATGTGATGGGAGAAATTTAGTCTTGATGGAATATTCTTATAAACATTTTATTATTACTTTTCGCTCTGGAGTGTCTCATTGTGTCTCATGAGAACCATCGTTGGACATTTTGGCATACTTTATATTCAATTCAGAAATTAACAGAGTGGTTTTAATTAAGTTCAGATAAACACAGTATGAATACTGGGATACAAGACAATTATTTTGTTCACAAATCAAGAAGAAAACCAAGCAAAAGCGTATCTGAAGATTGCAAAGATAATGGCAAAGAAAATAAAAAGATAAGAGAATGAGCACATCTATCATTTCCTTGAATATAATGAAATGTGTTTTATGGCATTTGGCTGTAATCACAATTAACAATTCTCAGGGCTGCTTGCTTGGCTGTGTGTGCAAATCTGAATGTGTGCGTATGAGAGAGTAATAGCGACTGTACAAATTAATTTTCTTGTGAAGAGCTGATTGCTCCACCTGTTATGGTCTGTCTACATCCTATATTCCCATCAAGTGTTGCCGATTAGTTCACAGAATGTAATTGAAGAATGAAAATAGAAGAGCAAAATGTCTGATTTATAGACTGAGTTGGTTATGCCCAGTGATTTTTTTTTTAATGCTGGTTTAAGTATTCTCTTATTAAATTGATTAAATAATTAAATGCTGATATAAACATGTCAGATGGTATTGCACATCAATTTTCTACCACTGAGCAGGACTCTCATTTACTTCCCAATGTAATATTACTGAAGTAAAGTTGGTGCTAGTCTTGCATAAGACTGCTAAAGAACACTAAGGAAAGAAGAAAGGAATGAAAATGCCCTCTGCGATCATGTGTCAGTGAAAACCATAGTTAGCATGGGTGGCTCATGCTGTTTGCATGTACTTTATTTATGTTAAAAAAGCTTTCTTTCCTGGACTGAGCAGAGCTGAAAGAATAACTGGTTCCAAAGGGAAAAGATTATTTCAATGATTCCTTGTTTCCTTAAAAAATAGTTTTGTGACAATGCTATCACCAAACCACAAGCTGCACTCCTTGTGTTTATTCAGCTGTAGAACTGAATCTATATTTGAGGAAGCATGAAAAGTTAATACTGCAAGAAATCCCAAGATCAAAACAAAGCTGCAAATCAAAATGTTAGTTACAGATAAAGTAAAATGTGGGGTTTTGTTTGTTTTTTTTTATAATATGTAAGCTGATAAAATCCAGGTGGACCTGATGGGAATTAGTACAAATATTGTTGGCTATAGCCAGAGAGAAGGACATCCAACTGCTGTGTGCTGCTCTCCACTCAGAGCTAAAGCACTGCAGGAGCTGTACTCCCTTTGGAGCATCATAGCTGGGCTCTCTTTCTTCGTATCTGATGACACCGAACTCCTGCTGCCTAGTTTCTGTCTTTGGGTTCAATCCTGTATTTTTTGTTTACCCTGACCTTTCTTGGAGTCCATCTAAGCTGTACTAATGGCTGTAGCCTGATTTAATGATCTCCTGGAGAGCCACAGTCATTGTCTGCATTTGAAAGTTTTTGAGGGAAGATAAAAATCTGTACCTGCCTTTTTGATGGTGTTCCTTGGCATGTTATTTGGCCCACTCTTTATTCTCCAACTGTGTGCATATAAGATGGGGTAGCAGTTTCTACATTGTGAAAAGATACGGAGCCAATGAAACCCAAGAATTTCCTCCTGCAAGTCCACTGTCGCACCCCAACTTGCACCTTCCTTCTGGCCCAACAGACCTTACAATATCCAGAGTATCTTCATTTGCCCTTCAGAAACAGCTGGAGATTTTCTGGATCTGTCTGGGTAGTGAACAACATCCCATATGGATTTAGACTAATAAGTAACAGTTATATGCTTTGGACTGGTTGCTACTTTGTGCTCAGGTCCCCCCTGGTGAAATCAGTGGATTTCGGGCTGCAGAGCATAAAAAGGTACTACTTCCAGCAACATCACAGCACCTGTCTGCAGAGAAATCATTCATTTGCACTGTCTACACAGTGCCTAGATATAATCTGTGTATAATCATGTTTAAAGAAGGTTGAGGAAGTTATGTTCGTCGATACACTGTTCTCAAGAATAAAGCTGGCTTGTCAAAGAGGATGGCTCCTTCACTGACACAAGACCCCTCTGAGGAGAAGTAGACATATTTGCATGGGAGGAGGTACCACGGTTGATAAATTTTTCAAATGAGTTGAGAGGTCTTGTTGCTGTCATTTGCTTTGATTTTGGGTTTTGTGTATATATAATTTAATTTTTAAGAGCATTCCGGATGCAGTGTATGTATTTTGCCCCTAAGACTTCTTCTTGTGCTTTTTTTCTTAATGTATTCTATTAATTTAAAAGCAAATCAAGGCAGAGGCTGAAGATACATTCTCAGTATTTGCCAAACAGCAATTTCCATGCACAGGTTTGCCTTAAGCCTCTTGTTTTTAAACATCTCGTTTTAAACATCCACTACTCCACATTCCAGGAGTCCCAATCTACATCAATCCTCTGCCACAGTGCCTGCTTGCATTTCCTCATCCTTTTTCTTGTTCACCAGGTGTTTTGGGGACCTAACTGTTTAGCGATTTACAACTTGCATGCGAAGGCAGGAATTCCTGTGACTGGAGCAGCCCCCAGATGCCTGGGTACCTCTCTCCTCACTGTCATCTTGCAGAGGCCTTTTTGCAACTGGCCATTAATCATGAACTGTCGGACTCATATATAAAGATTGGAAACTGCTTAATGCGCATCAGGTTCCCTTTTCAGTTCTGAGCTGAGTGCACACTGCCACTACTCTCAGAATACGTATCAGAGTGGATTGCATTAAAGTCCTTTTTTCACTTGCTGGTGAAGAGATTCCTTAAGAACTTAAGGTTCAATGTGCCTCAAGATACTTGGGAATTCGACTCACTGGGTCTGAAAGCATGTACTCTGGCTGAAAGGATGATAAAGGAGATAAAATTGACATTGCAATTTTGAGGCTAAAGT
The DNA here is from genome assembly GCF_000696875.1 of Nestor notabilis. Taxonomy (NCBI): domain Eukaryota; kingdom Metazoa; phylum Chordata; class Aves; order Psittaciformes; family Psittacidae; genus Nestor; species Nestor notabilis. Next base: position 9,843 of record NW_009934770.1, read on the forward strand.
TCCTCCAGATTTATTTAAGAGAATGACTTAAATAATACTGTGAACAAAAGCAGAAAGCTTATAAAAGGAACAGGATAAATAATGAAAAATAAAATTATTTTTCAGTAGTAAAGAAACTGGAGAAGGCCAGTAGATCTTGACGACAAGTCAGCAATGATCACTACAAAAGATATATTTGGAATGGACATCTCCACAGTTCAAGTGACTGGCTTTACTCCAGGTCTGTATTTCTAAGTCTTAAAAATGATGTGTCTAAGTAGTTCCAATGGCTTGTGGGCTGGTGGTTTTTTTTTCTTTTGGTAAAAATTGATGTAACTAAGAACAGATATTATTGGAATTTGGAAGGTGACATTTATCATTACTAAACTTGTTTGCTTATATTTACAGTTCTTGAAGAAGTATCAAGAGAGGAAGATTTCAACTTGAGACAAATCTGCAGTGTTGTTAGAGGACGTGAGAGAGTAGCTCTTGAGAGATGCTCTCTTTCTGTCTTGTAAATACACTTTGGCAACTTTATGTAGTGCATGGAGAATCAGACAGAAGTGTCAGTACATCTCAGTTCATTCGGCACTATTCGACCTGAGGATTGTACTTTGATGTACATTTTACTAAATGCAAAACTGAGAAACTTCAAAAGCTTCTAAGCCCCATGTCAGTGAACCACACATAAAAGTGCAATTATAAAACTATAATAAATGTTTATACACTTAGTACCTATTGTAAACTGGGCACATGTGTGGAATAACAAAAGACTTAATATCAAAGAATTTTCTGCTTTGCAGATTACTTTAGGCTACCACAGCCCACCTGCTTTGGAAACAAGATTATCTTCTTTTGTTAAAAGTGAACATTTCAAGATTTTCATGTGCATGAAGAAGCAGGCATCTCCTTGTATCTGACAAGGAGATGTACATGATGTTACATCTGGATGGTGTATCCAGAGTGAATATATTTATGTGGTGTATAATTGTCACTTTTTAGGAAATGGAACCTTGTCCCTTTATATAGACAAAACCTGAGGCTCTTTTGTGCTGTTTACTAGGCTTGCCCTGATTCTTATTCTGTCAAAATAAACTCTGAGATATAAACTCTATTCCTCTGCAGAAAATAAAAGCTCTACAATCTTTTTTTTTTCTTTTTCTTTTTCTTCTCTCTTTTTTTTTTTTTTTTTTGGGGAATGGAAATAAAGAAGGTTGAGAGATAAGTCTGGGGGCTATAATTATAGAAATGTATAAATGAAACTGTCAAATAATTCTTTTGAAAACACTTTTTTGCCATGTATTTCAGAAAAGGAGCAATTTGTGTGATGCCAACCATCATTAATTGAAATTTCTGTGCCTTGGCTTTAATAAATTTGCTTCAGTTACTTGATTCTTTAAACTCTCCCATTAAATCTCCTGCACTTGTTAAGCAAATGGCATGAAGAATATGGTCTGTGTTGAATTCTGCTTAAGTAAGTGCTACATCCATTGACAAAAAGAGAAGAGGTGCCCATCCACTTACAGAGCAAATATTCAACCTCCCTTCTGTGGAGAAGTGGCTGGAGAAAGAAGACTGGAAAAGGTGACTTGGACATCTATTTCTATAGGCCTTGGTTATACCATTCTATGAATAACCTGATCTCATCCACCCAAGAAACTAAGCATGTGAGTGATTCCCATGTGGCTAAACAAGTATTTTAAGGTAGGAATGTGCTTTTGAGTGCAGGATCAAGACGATGAACATACACTAAGTACGTGGTAAGTGGTGGCTTGGAAGCAGCTGATAACACAATAAAAAATACATGAGGATATGCATTCCTGGCAGGAATCTTTCAACTGGAGCAGGCTGGATAAGATTTTTTTGGGCAATGCTCCAGCCTCTTGTCATCACAGGCCAGGATGTGTTTCCATCATGTAGACGGATTAGTGGTCATCTCCCCATGTGCCAGGAAAGTCTCTAAAACTCACCCATGTACTGTCCTTATGTACGTGTTGCATTTCCAGCCAAATGAGAGGACACCAAGCAGTCCTGGCTATAGAATGCAGCACGCAGCTGCCAGCCAACATTAGTGTTTTGGTTACATGGTGAAGGTGCTTCCTTCTGGCCATATGAAGCCAGGGGACATGGTGAAAGAGGACAGCAGAGCTGGCAAAACAATTCAATATCCTGAGACAGGGACAGGACCAGGTCTTGGGCCAGATTGAGTTGTTGCAGTAGAAAAGACTATTCATAGGGACAGGAGGTTGCTACCTCCAATGCACAGTGAGGTACCTGTCAGTGGCAACTTGCCTTTTCAGGGATATTGTTCTGATATTTTAATGCACAGAAATTGAAAAGGTGTACTGTGATTCTTCCTCATTTTTCTCAGTGTTATTTCAGCTGTTATGCTGATGCTGAGGTAAACACAGTATAAAAACATCACACATGGAGAATGATGGTGTGCGTGTCTTCCAGATTTCTAACATGGTAGTACCCAGGGGCTGGTAACCAGGTATAAGTGGGTGTAAAGAAGTCTAATCATTAATGACATCAAGAGTATTCTACCGATCACACTTTTAGGCAGGTGCAGGCTACAGCCAAAGAATGATTTGTGTAGAAACAGGTGTCTAAATATGGTGATAAGTGAGGGCCACCCAGCCCTGCAAAAAACTGTGTCTCTGCTTAACTGTACTTTTTCTCTGGTTGCCTGTCCCAGCCTGAGCACCCACAGGAGCCTGTCTGACAGCCAGGCTGTGTGGAGAGGCAGCAATCTCCCACGGGGCAGCACCATTCACCTTTTAGATGTCAGCTGGGTTCCCCAGGCATGCTGTGCCTGCAGAAGACACAGCCAAGCTGCTGTGGCCATCATCACAGCTTCTTTCTGTGGGTATCAGCACAGTGAGGTCTTGGTGCATAGTGGCTACCAATTGCTACCAAAATAAAAATGGAAGCAGGGCTGTAGTCTAAGGGATCTATCAAAACAGTGGGGCCTTAGGAGTTACTTCAGCCATAAACTGAAGCTATCTCCATGAATAACTTGAGGGAGTCAGTTCACAGTGGATAACAGGTCTTCTGATGTGGCTTATAATTGAATACCCAGAGAACATGATCTCTTCTACAAATATGCAATGAATGTACAATTTTACACTGAGTATTAATTGTATAATTTTATGTCACCTTTTTAAACGCAGCAACAGGTAAAACTGTTCCTGTAATTTTTAATGCTGTTTTTTTTTAAAACCACAACTACTATTTCAATTCTGTGCCCAGTTATGAAACGGAGTACCTGCAGTCTACAGTAGTACATGTCGGAGGGAGGCAAGAGAAGGGTTAGTGTTTTATGCCAACCTCATTCAGTAAGTGAACTCAAGTTACATAAATCACATGAAATCCTAGGGTAGCTCGTATGCTTTAAGCTAGGATGTCCAAATACCTTACTGGGCTAATAGGCTTAGTCTTAGAGAATTCCTAAAGGAATCTGAAATAATTTCTGTTCCATATAGTGACTGCTGATGTGAATTAGTTATATCTTTATCTTAAACTGAAAAATAAAGGGTTTCTGCTTCAGATTTGTCCTCTGCCTGTTAGAGAAGAAGATGACTTAAATGGCAACAGGGGACTTCCCAGAGACAGGGTTCTATCTCAAGAAAAACAACAACAACAACAAAATCACAGCATTTGAACACCCAGGTGCCAAATTCGTAGGAACCAGTTCAGAGTTGTTCAAAAGGAACCCAATCAAAGCTCCATTCTGGAGCTCCAGCGCTGAGCTCAAGGTGATAGAAAGGCACCACCATTCGCAGCCTAAATTTGTCTCTTGGATAGTCCGTGACACTTATTTGATCAAAGAATGGGACTGGCAGCATTCTCTTTCCTTGAAATTTGGAATTAATGAGAGATCTTGTAAGCAAAACCCTAAACATCCCAGGAGGAGGAGTCAAACTACTGGCTTTGTCTCTGTGCCGAAGGTCCGAAGCATCATGAAGACCCCTGCAGCTGCTATGCCCTGCTGTTCTTCCCAGTGGCTCCAGGGCACACCTGTGTGGGAGGAGCAGCAGAACAGTTATTCTTCTGTTTGAGTGAGTGGCCCAGCTTCACTATTTGTTTGTCAGCCTTCTTGCAAAACTCTTGGTTTGGGCTGTTGCAGCAGATGTGGACTCAAGTTCCTTCTGGGTGAGGAGGTCCTAAGATGATAAGGATTTGCAGGAGCATAACAAGTGGCTTTTGTCTTTATGTTAGAAGAGAATGGCAGGAGAAGCACTGTTTGACATTTTATTAAGCAGGTGCCAGCAGGTGCCCTCTGTACTTGCGTGCTTCTCTGTGCAGGAATAACTTCAGTGGGAATTTTGCAGTCACGGTTGTCAGGGACAGAGTCTTATTCACCTACTCTTGTACACCTCTGTGCTTCAACACTTTCTTTTTCTTCTTTTAAACAAATAGAGAACAGTATTTCAAAGGTTTCTTTCTGTCTGTATTTATCTACTGTACCTTTTGCATCATTTGCATCATTTGCGGGTATTTGCAGAAAACATACTTGCAGCACTTTTTGGAATTGAAACATGGAAAGAAAGAAAATTACATGTTTATCTTTATTTGATTTTTTAATTTGAGAAGTAAGGATAAATTAATTAATTGACAAAGAGGTTTTAGATTTATCCCATTAGCAGTTAGGGCTGGGACTGCTGAGCAGTTAACTATTTTTGACGTGTCAAGAATCTGAGAAGATTGGGTTTTGTTACATATTGTTTTTTCTCACTTCAGGCTAAGGTACTTTTATATTTGTTCTAATTTTTTTGCTAAGTAGTGAGAACGCTGGTAGTAGCTAACAGGAAAGGATCTCTGCTTCCAATATCTTATACTGAATGATTATTTTGCTGGGAGAGTAACAAGCTGATTTTATACCGCAACTACATAGCTCTGATTCCATATCCTCTCAATATCTGGAGGCGTTGAGATTCAGAGTAATTGCTAGATTCTGGTAAGAGACAGCTAAAGATCAGCAGATAGGAATTAACAGTAGTATTGTAGAATGCCAATAATAACAGCAACTAATAATTACATTTTGTCTGGTGATAATTCAGAAACCTAACCAAAAAGCACTGACTTTGTTGTGCTAAGTTCTGTACCTGAAATTTATGGTCTAAATATCCAAGGCAGCCATATAAAACATTTATACCTAATTCAATGTCCTCTGTGTTCTGTATGTTTGGAGTAGACATTTAGTTGTAGACAGATCACTAAGTGAAAGCATCTATGAAATGCTGTGAGGTTCCTCCACAGCCAAACTCTTGCTCCAGCACAGTTTTCTGTATGTCCTTCAGTTTCTAATCCCTTTTCTAGGCCAGCAGTGCATTGGGTATGTGTTAGGAAAACTCAAAAGCATTTTCACATTTCATTCAGATTTCAAGTAATTTATTCAAAACCCTGAAGAGTTACACCCAGACTTGGTTTGGCTCTTTGTATTTAGCATAACCTAATACTAGGGCTTTATTTCCTCCTAAACTATCTGATTGAATGCTGCTGTAAATTATGCTGCTTTTAGTGAAGCATTATTTCATCTTGAGCTCATGTTTTATAACTTTCAGAATCAAAAAAGGAAGTTTTTTTCCCAGTTCATTTCCAAGATTTACTTAGGTAAGCTTTATGACATACCTGTAAGATTTGAAACAACAATACTTGCCTTGAGGGACAGATGGCCATCAGTGACATTTCATATTGCCCTGATTGCAAAGGGAATATATTGCATAGTTTAACTCCTCTCTGACACATACAGGGTTATGGGGTAAGTCAGGCTGGAAGGGGCATCAAGAGGCCTCTGGCCCAACCCCATGATCACAGCAGGGTCAGCTACAAGGTCAGACAAGGTTGCCCTGGGCTGTAACCACAGTGTGGGATTCAGAACATGCAGGCACAGAGACTACACAGTCCCTCTGAGCAACCTGGCCCCACTGCTTGGTTGTCCTCATGGGGAAACATTTCTTCTGTCCAGTCTGAACCTCCATGGATTCACTTTATGTCTGTTGTCTCTCAGACTCTACCTGAAAAAAAGGGAAGACCTTGGCTTCATCTCCTTGATAATCTCCTTGTAGCTACTGGGGGCTTCTGTATGGTCCCCACCAAGACATTCCCGCTTCACCTAAACAAGCCCCAGTCCCTCAGCCAGTCCTCACAGAGCATGTGCTCCATCCTTGGCTATTGTGGTGGCCTTCCATTGGGCTTGCTCCAGTTTATCAGTGCCTTTCCCATATGGGGGAGCTCCAGACTGGACACGGTGCTCTAGATGTGGTCTAACAGCTGCTGAGTACAGGGAATAATCACTTTCCCTGATCTGCTGGCTGTGTTTCTGCTGACACAGCCCAGGGCACTGCTGGCCGTCATGGCTGCAAGGGCTCACTGGTGGCCCACCCGCAGCTCACTCGCAGGACTCCTCCATAGAGCTGCTCCCCAGCCTGCCTTTTTGCAAGTGTTTCTTCCCCCTGGGGTCACAGCATTGCATTTGTCCTTGCTGAATTTCATAAGACTCCTGTTGGCTCATATTGGAACTTGACCTAAGGCAGGGCTGGAAATATAGTGGGAAACAATTGAAAGGATACAATTGAATTGAGAGGTTGCTTTTGAATCATTCAGAACTGAAATTTAAATACATAAATACATTAAAAGGAGGAAGGTATTCCAGTGAATCCTTGAGATACCTTGAAACACAGAGACAGAGTCTTTCATCAGTTGTGTAAGGTGAGTGTAGTGTAAAACCTGCAGCTGCAGTAGCAGAGCCCACAGCTGCATGACCAAGAAAAATTCATTAGTTGTCACGGCATGGAGCCTCATATCTACCAGTGGACAGCTACATGAAGTGAACATCTGGTGTCTGAGGTGATAGGAGGTGCTGGGTATGCCCTCACACGTATATACACATACACAGCGTGTTAGAATAGGACTGACAAGATGTTGATAGGATGGGCCTGCACATGGTGGGAGCATACGCCTAGAAAAACCCCTCCTTGTAAAAGCAATTTGTTAAAATCCAGCAAAATAAATGGAGGCAGTTACTTTAGGTCCCGAGTATTGACCAAGTTACATAGTCATAACTTCATTGTTCTATTCACTCCCTCAGTTAGGCTTTTTTGAGAGTTATTTAGGATTAAGGAGGGACACGAATTTAAAGTGAAATATCTATTCTAATTTTTTATGTAAGCAAGCTCTTATTTGATTTTTTCTCTAATTATTCAGTAGAAAGAAAATTAAAGAATATTTTCTCTATCAAAAACCTTTATTAAGTATTTGGCCCAAATGACTTGCTTGTATCATTTTAATGAACACAGAAAAAATTAATGAGCATAAAAATTCATTAATTATAACATGGCAGAAAGCCACTGAAATAGACAACAGTGCTTCTTTAACAGACAGATAATTACGCAGACAGCTTTTTTCAAAGCCATCTTGCAAATTTATCCAGTGTGTGGGCAACAAATCCACCAGGAGTTCATAAAGCCCTCTCAGTGCTTTACATATACTCCTACGTATTTCAGTAGGAGTCACCCTGCTAAGGCTGGCTTATTCTAAAGTAGTCTATGTACACAAAAGACAGAGGAACTTACTGCAAAAAGTGGATCCTGATTTTAGGAGCCATCTCTTCATAAACACGACTTAATCAGAATTGAAGGCTTTGTGAAATGAGATATTGCACATAAAAGAAAGCCAAAAAGACTCTGAAAATGGGTAGAATTTAAAGCCACATTGGTGCTGCCAGCTACTGGTATCTTCACAAGTGAGGATTAAGTTGTATGTCTGTAGGGATGATGTATTTTAGATCTGCAGAACTTAGGATGCTGTCTTTTTTTTCTGGAATGAAGTTTCTTTCTTAGTCCATTTGTCCCAATAAATGAACAACAATCAACTTCTGAAACAGAATCCCTCAAAACAGGTAATACTGAGTGCCTGAAATCTGAAATGCTGTTTCCAGCTGCTTAGACACGACAAATTCTGAAGAAGAAAACTTGGTCAGAGTGTCAGGAAAAAAAATCCTGAAGAATGAAGTGGTTCAAAATGCATGTTGGCTTCTTGCAGAAAACAGGAAAGCAGGTCTATATTTTTGTCTTTAAATCTTAAACTGAATGAAACATACCAGCAGGACTGTGTCACATCCAAAAAAATTGGAAGATGTGTTTTAGAGATTAAAAGATAATATTTTTAGTTTAAAAATCCCAAATAGCGGAACCATTTTATTCACTTTCAGGTTTCTGGTTTTCTCTTCAAGCAGTTAGATTAGAAATTAAATATTTTTTCCGCATGAGTGCTGAGATTCCCCATAAAGTGCTGACAGTGACTGGGAAGCATCAGGTGGAGGGAGGCCTGGGCTAAGCCTGAGAGAGGCTGGAACACTAAGACTGCAGTGGACACCCCTGCACTAGTGTATGACTGGAAGACCTGCTGGTGGTTTCCATGGGCCAGGTCTTCACACAGTGTAAAGATGGTTAATTCTGAAGATGAAGTAGTCAATGGAGCTGTGTTGATTCATACCGTCTGGGTATTTGGCTAAATAATCCCCTGGCTGAGTTACAGAGCTATAAAGGTGCCAGCACTTTTCCACCATCACTCTTTGTGGGTTGGTTCTATTTGCTGGAAGAAAACAATAACTGAGTCACTGATATCTTCTTGACAGATAATACTCACAGCAACAATCTCTCAGGCTTTTATTGAATATGCAGTTGAGAACACTGACAGTTTTTCTTCACTTGATGACAAAGTAAAATACTACAATTAGTACAAAATGCACTCAGCATTCAAAATTTAGTTGTCCAGTGATATTCATTGTTCTTGTGATCAGATTTCAGTAGAGAAGGATCAATTTACTTACGGAATACTTGCATATGTTTTTCAACTGATGCTGATTGATTTGAATTAGCCAAAGCCAATAGGCTTTCTCGGTTTTTGCTTCCCTACAAGGACTACTTACATGTCTTTTAAAGTTTCCCATTAATCCATGTAATTTATTGAATAAATTGCTATTTATTTCATCATGGATAGGTTTATTTCCGATGACAAACAAATACTTGGTCTTTTGTTCCAGCAATATCTTACTGAAAAGAAACAATGACTTGTCTCTGCATGCTTTGCTGGCTTTAAGATCACAAGAATAGGATGTAAGGTCAGTTGTCTTGGAGAAGGAGGCTGTACTAGCATCATGACATTCACGGGAACAAGGTTGCCTTTCTAATTTTGTTATAGTCAAGTGCTGTGACAATGCAGTGGTATCTAATGGAGTGAATAGTAGGAAGAGGACAATGTTTGTGCTATGGAGACAGAAATGGTAGAAAGAATCCCCAAAGGATCAGTGGGGGAGATAATGACACACAAGACCCTGGCAACTCTTCCCTGTTACTGCCTAGCACAATATTTGGCAGGTTTTGATTGCTTCATTTACTATCAGCCACTTGCCATAAAGCATTAAATTACCACATAAGTCTTTTGATAGATAGATAGCTATAGAACAAATGCATGCAAACCTTTATCAGCATAACCTCGGGATGCTTACTGAGGCGCATCCTCATCAGGCATTAAACTTGGGTGAGAACTCAGCTCTGAGGCTTGAAATTTGATAAATCATTAAAGCTCCTTAGTATATGTAACATCGCCCCTTACTCAGTGCCCTTGGAGGTCAGAGTGCAGCAGGGTGGTTAGGTTCACTTCTGAATTGAAATAAGAGAAAGGAAGTAAGAAACTGTTCTTTGCTGCAGCTAAATCACTGCTAATTCTGGAATTGCAGAATGACAGAGTAAGGAAGGGACTTCTGGAGGTCATCTGGTCCAAGGCCTGGCTTGAAACAGGTCCACTGAAATCAGGTTGCTCAGGCTCTTGTCTAGTCAAATTTCAAGCTGTGATCTATGCAGGTTGCTGGGGCCCATGTTTGTGAATGCAAGAAATTTAACTGCACTCCCAGGCTTAATGGGAAACAACCAGTTACAGAGGATTATGTAAATCAAGGTCATCCTGATTTGTGCCAGAGCTTCAGCTGGGAGTCACACAACCTTTAGGAGAAAAGAGCTGGTTCCTTCAGTGTAAGACTTCTCTGCAGCACAGCAGATACTGATAAAAATCTTCAGCATGTGATGCATCATATGCAGATGCTGTTTATGTTCAGCACAGGTATTTTTAGAATAATTTAAAAACAGGTTTAAAAAATGTTATCATGGAATAATACTTGCTTGTTTTCTTCCACCTGAATGTCCATACTGAGAGGTACAAAATGTGCACCAAGCAAAGAGAAGGAATGTGCACTGGTGGTACAAAGGCTGATTCAATGCACCTCTGACAAGGCTCGATTCAGTGAGGCAGGCTGCCTTCACAGATAAATAAGCCATGCATGCTCATCCACCAGCACAACAAACCTTTTTTCCAGTCACTGCGTGACTCCGTTATTAAATACAGAATATCTGATGGTGTAAGATGAGTTCAGCTTCAGAGGTCGGGTTTTGATTCCACCAGACTCATTCCCATTCCTTAAACTGCCATGAAGTTAAATGGGGTAAGGAGGATGGAGAGGAAATGGAACAGTGGCTCAGTTCTTCCCTGCCTCTTCCCCCATCCTGCACAGCCAGATTTGCAGGATGGGAACTGCACACTCTGTCCCTTAAGATACGTTGGAGTGGCTCCACTCCCTTGGAACTTCCGCAGCTGAACATACACAGATTGCTTGGTTAACACTCCTTCCTGGTGCTCACAGGAACTGCTCCAATACAGCAGTACTCAGCAGCTTTCTGGGGGCTCATCTACTTGTTAAAATCCAATGAACATTTGAGGGGACATGGCAATTTCTTGTTCTTGTCAATCTGTTGCTCTGTTGCCAATGCACAGCATGTCACAGAAGCATTTTCAATAAAAGGAAGTAAAGTCTGGTTAATCTCTGTAAAGCCCAGAAATAGTTTTCCAATCATCCCAATTTAATGGGTGATTCTTGTGCAAGGATAGCAAAGTCTACAATTTTAAGTTAGCTGTGGATTCAACGGAATACTAACTGAGATACAGGGGCTTTCATAGCACAGTCTAGTGAATCATAAAGATATGCATGTATAAGCAGTTCTTAAATTTGGGTTTAAACATAAAATTGCTGTGCAACATCAACATAACTTTGTCACAAAGTTTAGGGGAGAGACTTAGAGCAAAATATTACCCTTTCAGCCAAATATGTGTCAGAGAGAAATATTCATGTCTTCTGGTGTGGCTGCAGATGCAAACTGGAGCTAAGGAAAAGAAAAAAAAAACAAGACCCCAAACATTTCTAACGTAAGTATTTATTTTAGGCTGATTTTTAATGAATTATTTGACAACCCCAAAATAAAAATATCATTATTTACTGCAGGATCTAATTAAAATATGCTTGTTTTTTCTGAAAACCCCCCCACCAAACTATCCTGAAATACCAGTGTTACAGTATGCAAAATAAATAAGGAAGCATAATTTTCAAGTCCACATTTATTGTATGTATGCTTTGAAGTCCTATTTATAAGTCATATTCAAGAACCTGTAGAGGAGATCTCTGTGGATGAGGAGTTTGTACTGTAACTTAGGAGAAGCAAGTATGATCCACGTCAGACTCCTGTATCTCTTATTACCATCTTTTCTCCCATGGGGAAAGGCTGGTTGCTCCACATGTCATAGGGTTTTATTTTAAAACCAGCAAGTTTTCCTCTTCTGCCTTCCCTATAACTTGCACTTCATTGTCCACTGAGTTGGAGTCATCCATATGAAAAAAATGGCAGGGTTTGGCCCAAAACAGTTGCTGCAATAACCTGACAATATCTAAGTAGGTAACTGTTACATGCCCAGCTGTGGGCAGGTGACTTACTAGAGTTCATAGAGCTATGGGTCAGGATTGAGGTGACCACGGGTCAGAGAATTCCGTTAGTGGGAGGAGGATCTCCTGGTGGACCCATACGCTGTGAAGGCAGGCAGAGGAAGGGAGAGCTGTACACATGCTCCCAACATTGAGTGTTCTAAAAGAAGAAAATACTTACTTCTTTTAAGATAGTGGGATTGGCTGGCATTCGGAACAGATGTGGCCCTCTCAATGAGCGAAGCTGTTACAGCAATAGTCTGGATGAGTTGTACACTGATGTCCTTAAAGTGAACTGCTGGCCAGAAATGCTTGTTATGGAGAAAAGTGGCACGATAGAAAAGAACATGTGTGATATATACCTTCTTCCCTTGAAAATAATGCCACACTGCTGGTGTGCAAAAAGTCAGTGTTTTCAGACTTTCCTGATGTCGTGGTTTAAGCTCAGTCGGTAACTCAGAACCATGCAGCCGCTCGCTCAATCCCCCCGCTTCCTCTCCCCCCGCTCCTGGAAGGATGGGGAGGAGAATTGAAAGAATGTAATTCCCATGGATTGAGATAAGACCAGTCCAGTAACTAAGGTATAATACAAACCACTACTGCTACCACCAATAATAATGATAAGGAAAGTAACAAGGGGAGAGGACACAACTGCTCACCCCCAGTTTCTATACTGGGCATGACGTGCTGTGGTATGGAATACCCCTTTGGCCAGTTTGGGTCAGGTGTCCTGTCTCTGCTTCTTCCCGGCTTCCCCTCCTCCCTGGCAGAGCATGAGACTGAGAAAGTCCTTGGTCAGAGTAAACATTACTTAGCAACAACTAAAAACATCGGTGTTATCAGCGTTGTTCCCAGGCTGAAAGTCAAAACCACAGCACTGCACCAGCTACTAAGGAGGAGAAAAAATGACTGCTGTAGCTGAACCCAGGACACCTGACCAAAGTGCATAATTGCAAGGGTAGGCTGTATGCATGCATGTGGAAAAACTGCAACACTCCATCCAGTACAGGAGAGTCAGGGCTCTCCGGAAGTCCTCTCCAAGTGATCTTAATGGATGAATATCACAAATTTAACCCTCTGCTTCTTCCAGATGCTTTTTCAATAGTACTGGTGGAAATAATAAATTTCATTCACACAAGTGGCCTCAGTTTCCAGTCATTGCTCATGAGAAACCCTGAAGGGAATTTTGAAAGGAGGGTCCTAATCCTGTCTGTGTTTGAGCCCAAGGTAATTTATCTGTCCTTGGCTTGCACATATGTAGCTGTCTGCACCAGGTTAAAAGAGGGTATAAAAATGTTGCTGACAACTCCCCTTAGGGCTTCCCTTGGAATTCTTACCATGTGGGATAATTAGCAGGGCTCTGGGGAAGCTGGGAGGGAGCTCTCTTTTCCCTTCGGGGACTCCGTTGAATAACTCAAGGTCCTTTGGTACTTGCATAGCTCTCACTGTATGATCGACCAGGATTTAAAATAAACTGTTAGTTACAAACAGACAAAATCAAACAAAAAACAGCCTAGCTGGTGTCTAAACAGAGGATCCTGTAGCCAGACCTAGACAAGCAAATAAGTGATGTTGTTAAGGGCATGTGCTCCCAGATCAGCTCCTGGTGTGTTCAGTGGGAATTGCTACCTCCTCTGTGGTATGAAAACCAGGTCGTTCACTGAGTGCCTAAACATGGATTCAATAGCCTCACTGAGGGTGAATGTGGTTTGCCTCTGAGGAACTCCTGGCCTTATGTTACATGTTTCCAAAAGCATACGCTTCTCTTACCCATCCCCAAAAAGAAAAGCAAAAAAAACCCCTCAATTACAGTAAATCAAGGAAAATTCATAACTCGCTTGAGGTATAGCAGCTGTTGATTTAAGGCTCAACATCTTTGGGAGTGCATTGCTGCTAGAAAGATAAAAATATTTTTGACAAAGTTGTGACCATAAAAATTGCAAGGCTTTAGTCAACATCTAGAGAGGATTTGCATCTCCCTAATAATAAATAACAATAATAATAGCTCACATGTATATGGTACTTCCCGGGTTCAAAATGTTTTACAAACATCAGCTAATTAATCTTACTGAAATACTTCCCTTTGCAATATGGTGATATACAGTCCAAAATGTATCTCATAAAGGGGACTGATGACTCATAAAATGCAACATTTTCCTCGCTGTGTGACTATCACTGGCTTTTAAAATGGCAAATATAAAAATCACACACCTTTATATTTATGCAGCCTATTCTTCAATTATTGCATCTGTGCGATGGCCGCTATGGTTAATTTGGGCTGGGAACATGACAGGAATTTGGATCTCCAGTTTGATTCTTTGGTGTCTTCATTCTGTGCTCTGAGATTTACATACAATACAAGGGACTCATGGTAGTCATTGTCAGCCAGACTGAGGCCCATGGGCAAAATGCGCTGCTCCAGGGGACAGGTCAGAGCAGGCACCAGTCTGGGAGTGGATAGCACCAGGGGGTCTACCTCCATCTCTATAGTATCTTCACAGGCTGTGGAGGGAGAACAGCATTGGCAGCTCTTTTACATGCTCTCCAAAGTCCTTCTTACTCTGTTTGGGGATTGTAAAAGAGACCTGAAAGGGATATGTGCCAAGTTTGTACTCCTCTTGTATCGCCTCCTTATAAGCCCAATCTCATATCAGTCTCCGAAGGAACATGAATCAAGCCTGTGGTGGTGAAAAAGGGTTTTTTGCTAGCACATATGTCTTGACTGGCAGTGTACTTGGTTTGCGTGGCAAGATTTTGGTAGCTTCTTCTGTGGGAAGCTGCTGGAGCAGAGATTCCCGTGCAGCCTGTGGTGCAGCCCATGGTGCAGCCCATGGTGAGGCAGGCTGTGCCCCTGCGGCACATAGAAGTTCATGGTGGAGCAGATCTCCACCTGCAGCCCATGGAGGAAACCACACTGGAGTAGGAGGAAGCCGACCTTTGCACCAGACACATTACTAATGACTCTTTATGCTAATATACTGTACTTTTTCTTTGACTTAATAATTACTGCTACAACTATGATAGCATTTTTCATAGTAAGCGTTGAAGTAATTGTGTAGCTGTGGGATTATATTGTCGGATGGGAACATTGTTAATTACTTTTACTTTCTCTCTAGAAATTCTGAAAGACTGCATTTTAGGCCTTGACTTTTATTTATATGAGTGCTGCTTTATTCCATATAAGTAATATCAGAAGCATTACAGTGAATGCAAAACTAGTTTACTAAGTCTACAAGGCCCTTTTAAGCTGATAGAGTGGTACAAAGTGTCCTTAAACATTTATAAGAATCGGACTGTTGGGGCTCTCGTTTAGCTCAGATCCACACTTGTTTTAAATCAATTTGTTGGCTGAAGAAAATGACAGCAGAGGAAACTGAAACCTGTGGAGTTCGTTCTCTCCTCACAGTCAGGTCTATTGCATGACAACCAAAGCATGAGCCAAGTTCTCTCTGGTTTGTGCCTTGTCAGCAGGGAAACCACTCGAGTTCAGGCTGCAGTACACTTGTTGCTGCTGATGCATGAAGTCAGACACATGGAACCAGCTTTCTGCTCTGAGATCCACTTTGCAGGATTGCCCATTAGCAGAAGATAACTTTTCTTTGGGACTTCAGAAGATTTGAGCAGGCAGTTATCAACATGTGAGATGTGAATGTGGAGCCTTTGTGGTAGAAGCTCTAAAAAGTTACTTTTTAGGCTAGAAATTGTACTTTAAACAGTGACACATGATGCTTTTGTGACAGGTATGTTTTTCAGATCATACCTTCCTTCTAATAAAATATTTTTTTATATGTTATCACATGATGTGAAGGACATTTATATCATCACTGAAAGAGTATTGCCATGATCTCATATTTACAGAATAATCCCTGTGCTTTATTTACACATTTGAGAATGATTGTTTTTAGCTATAATTTCCATTTAAGCCTGAAAGTAAATATTTGAGATATCCAAGCATGAATTTGTTGTTCGGACTATTCTTTACATTCAGTACTGGGCATAGATTTCTCTCTACATTTTTAAGCTGAACCACCTTGTCAGCTGGATGAGGGGAAGACTAATGAAAACTTTGCTAGTGAAAAGGGATCTTTTCACTATTCACCATCTTTTAATTCATGTAAGTAAGGAATTGACATAAATGCATGTGCAATCACTAAGTCATAAGCAGAAAACAGGTAAAAAAAAGGGTAATATATGAATTGATATTGCCATGAAACTGGTATGTAACAGTTAATACCTCCCTCTTTGCAAATATCTAGGTGTGAGTGCTCTGGATAGTTGCCCAGGCTACTCTAATATAAAAAGGATATTAGAATCTCAGAATCTACACATGAGAAATAGGTCAGAATGTGGAGTTAGATAGTCAGGAACTGGGGTGGACATGGGAGTCCAAATGACATGTATGTTACACCACATGCCTCTTTCGATCATTGTTTTTCTTAAAACAATAAAGACTGCATTTTACAGTCCAGTGGGTAGAGCCTTTAGCCAAAATGTGTGAAACAGAGGGTCAACTCTTTTCCGGAGGTACTGAAAGCCACATCTCCATGTGCAAGGAGAGAGTGTTATGTTATCATTTATTTTGGGAGATATGGATATGAATCTTCTTCAGAAATAACTGTTTCAATGAAGCTTTTCATTTTTGAGTGTAAGCATGTAGGCTGCACCTAGTTCCCTTTTCTGTACCCAGGCCAAAGTCCCATGAGCACAGAGATGACAACATTGCTAAGCTGACAGTGGCAGTATATCTGCAAATCTACAGTTTTGACCATAGTATAGTTGTCATCAATACCTCTTCTGAAAGGGCTGTTGAACAGAAGTAACTTTTGGTCCTGTCATATGAGAAGAAGAAACATAACTGTGCAAGAAAAGTTTTTGACAAGTAATTGTAATGTCCCTCTGCAGCCTCCTCAGGTCCTCTTCTCTCAACCCATGCATAAGTTATAGAATTGTTTTCTGTATTTTATACATTTTTCCTTTCAAGGCTTTTAGCTGATTTTGATTGAAACTAAGGAAATTACAGAGAAAATTCTAACACAGTTCTTGAATATAAAAGAAACAGTTTAGCTCCTTTTCATCACCTGTACATATTTGAAGAAATATGTACATCTGTACAATTGAAGAAAATTGAGCAACCTCTCTGTTGGAAGCCCTGTGAAACATTCTTTTCCCTGTGTCCTTGCTCTTAGACATCTGAAAGGAATAGGAACATGTAGACTTAAGCCTTTTATAAAAGTTTATTCTACCCAGACATTACCATTATTTATTTGTGTTTTTAAAAATTTCAAAATCAGAGGACTTTTTATAGTCAAGTATAGTTCTTCCAAGCTAAACTAGACTAGTATTTTACAAGTAACATAGCAGTGTGTGGAAAGAACAGAAATAAACAAATCAGCTGATGAACCATTATCATTCACTTTATATAGTAAAAATCAAATATTGCTGTCATTTTCTAACTGGCATTGAAAATAAATTGAGAAAGCATATAATTCTTTAATCTGGCAAAGAAGCAGAGAACTGCCTAATATTCCCTGATGCACGTTACTTGTGTAATATATGTTACAAAAGGGGGAGTGTAGGGGGGGAAAGAATGAAGTAGTGAGATAGTGTAAAGTTGTAAAAGTGGCTTCTAATATCCCAGAATTGTGAAAGAGTCATTTAAAATAGAGAGAATAAAGAAGAAGAAAAAAATCAATTAAGACTAAGCAAAAAAAAAATAACGGTTGTTTCTATCTTCCTACTCTGCTTTTCAGCCACTGTATCAAGGAGACAAAGGGGTAGGTGGGTGTGGGTGTTGTAAAAGTCCAATATTGGAAGTGGCTCAAAACCTCAGATTTCTGAGATAGTTTATAACACTGAAGTATTATTTTTCAGGGATGCTAGCATAATTACGTAAACTTTTTTTCTGAAAAGTAGAAGAAATTTACTATCAATTTTCTTCCAGCTCAGTGGATTGGAGTCACAAAAGCCAAGCAAAAAGTCCCCATACTTTGTCCATGTGTTCAGAGGCACTCGAAGCTTTGGCAGCCCAGATAAATGAGCAGGGTTATTCTCCATAAGGTGTCATCCCTTTTCCAAACACCTGAGCTGGGAGTCAGTCATGCTGAGGACAGTTTTGATCTTCACTCCTCACTGATCAGACTAAGCACTGAGTGCTGTGAACTCCTTTTGTAGTTTGATGGGTCCAACTGCATGATTCAAACTTGCCCTCATACAATCAGACCATGCCTACAACACTAATTGCCAGAGCAACATAACAACAATCAGTTTACAATAAGTCTCCTCCAATGCACAGGGGTTTGGACTAAGTAGCTATGCAGAAAGACTTGGTAAGTGTCACTTGTCCCTTCTACTACTCAAAGGTGGTTCAGCCCAATTTCTAGCAGTTTGTGTATCATTACTACTGAAATCTGTAAGAAGTGCATAATCGCAATTTTGGCTTTCAAAACCAGCTCAGTTGAGAAGTTGTCCATCTTAAGGGCTTCAGATAGCCCATGCCAGAGGATAATTGATGGCCAGCTGACATGTCTGGGGTGCTGACAGCTAATGAAACACACACTGATGAGAAACCTGCTCACAAAGATGAAGGGTATTTTATGCAATTTAGTTACACATTAAAAACACTGTCCAGTTTCCTTGGAGCAGTTGATGATCACACATTAATTACCCTTTAGAAAAGACCATTACCAAAGGCTAATAAGGTTTGTTGAGGGGAAAACACTTGTCCTGTAGAATATTTTTCAACAGTAAAAACATAATAACTGTTTCAGAAAAAAAAGGCAGACGCCATGTTTAGGGAAACGTAGAGTTTCACAGTGTTCAGCTCCTTCAGAGGACCTCAGGAAACACAGGACACAAATTATATTCTAATTCATAGTATCCTATTTGTGTCAGTTTACATGGAGAAAATAAAAAAAGCCTTTTTCATATAATATACCTGACAAGCATCTATTATAACATCCTCAAGAAGCAATTTCCAGTGAGCTGTATTTTTGTGCATAGTCTTATTAAAAAGATAAGGAAATTGGAGAGTATATTTGACAGATAAAATTAGAAAATTAATGGAAATGGATAATCCACTCAGCTATTCAGAAAAAGTGTATGAAGGACCAAATACAAAGGCACAGAAGAGCAAATTCTTCAACTCATGAAAAGTGAATGGTACTACTGGTTTGCTTTCTTTTTCCTTAGTATTATTAACTTACATACATACATACAGTAGCTCCAGGAAGTCCTAACCAAGACTGGAGCCATTTTATATTAAAACCTTTCTATATATTAAATCTGACACAGTCTGATTCTCCCTTCTACTCTACTATATCTATACTTTCTACCCCAAGTAAGAAGCACACAAATTGTAACTGAATGTACAGTTACATTACTGAATGTAATTGAATGTTAAATACAGTTATCATTACAAAAATTCTGCTTTGTCCATAGAGACCTTCATGTTGTCATGCAATGTAAATCCTTTCCTGGTTTGTGGAAAGTGTGTTTTCACTTTAAACATTCTGCTCTTTCCTGCAGTGGTCTTGGGAAAATGTATGAAATAGTTCATACTTCTGCTCAATTCCTTTTAAATAAAAGATTTAAAGTGTATGTGAGATGGGTGCATCTGTGCAAACTTTAAATGACATTATATGAAGTTCTGTGCATGACTGCTCATTTTAGAGCCACTGGCAAAACTCAGATTGATTTTGAACTTTTCATCTGCCGTAGAAATGCATATTAACACATGGCGGACAAATTTGAAACTTAATATAGTGGTTACTGTAAGTGACAGGTCTTACATCAGTTGGAAGTGGTGGCCTTCAGGATTATTGTCACAGAATCTGTCCAGAAGGATGCTTTGTGTTCATTGTTTTGAGCATATTCTGCCTGGTAAGATATTTTACATAATTTCCTTGATTATGTTTTATTAAGCAAGAAACCATTTACAAGAAATTATTTTCACTATTTGGAATGGGGTAAAGTACTCTTTTGATTATGAATATTATATTTCTATTCAGTTTGGGGAGGTAGTACAAGAAGATAATAAAATAAACTGCAGCCTGTGGTATTCCTTAGATGTGGCATTGATTATGTGGCTGCGACTTTTCCATTGTGCCCCTGCTCCTGCCACCCAGGCAAGCTCCTGACAATAACGATTCAGGCTCTCATTGTTACTGAGCATCCCCTTCTATTTCTGTAAAAAGCCTTTTGGCTCAGCTGGCTTCTAAACAGGTGTATCCCTTTTTTCTGTACCTCATTAGGCACCTCGCTAAGGAGAGAAAGGCTGATTCCACTTTCCTGTCAAATGGTCCCTTTGAAAGTGAGACCTGGTATTTTGCTGGTGTGTCTGGGTTCAAGTCTGGGAGACAATGGAGCAGATGTAAAATTCTTAAGCTTTAGTAATGACGTTGGAACACAGGTCTTTGTTCCTGCATATCTCACAAAAAAATACATATTGTGTTTCAGATATTTCCAGTAATGATTGCCAAGATATGACCACAGATAAATAAACCTTTTGATCGTTTTTCTAATGTGGAATTCTTGATAAGAAAAAAGATTTTCAGGAGATCCGTTCTGATAGTTTTTATTTGGGAAACATATTCTTTGGAGTAAAAGGGGCCCATGCAAAAGCTGAAAAAAAACCCCAGGTTCTTCATGGAAATAAGGTTATATCATCTGTTGTATTTAGCTGCTATGTGTTTGGGCTGGAGCCCTCCCCAGAACTTGCTGGAATGTGCCTGCTCCGGGGAGCTACTGCAGTCCCAATGCTTTTCTGTGTACACCCCTGGTAATTACCTCCTGCAGTGGCATTCTCCACAGCAAACAAAGCGCCTATTCATGAGCAACAATGCCTTGTATTCCCTTTGTTTTGATTCTGTCAAAGTGGTTTCCAAAGATATTTAAGATTCCTTGTGATTCAATGACTTACCAAGGGACAAAAGGCCATCTCATTCTATTTTCAGCCCTTCCAGTGTATTTTTAATAGCAGTGAGTCTCACAACGAATGTTCTGCGTTGGAAGTCTCAGATGTCTGAACTGGCCGGAAGTTGGTGTGTGGGGAAATTTTCGTCTGGATAGACCACAGCTAAATATGTTACATGTTAAGGCTGAGGCTTATGGAACCACCTACAAGGTTTAGCTAGACCACCCCACGTGAAATGAATAGCTATCATGTGGTTAATTCTCTAGCTGGTTTTAATTAGACAACATGGGTACAAGTGTGGACATGCTGAGTAGATAATAAAAGTAGTAATAGTAAAAATTAATAATGATGATTGGTTGATGAGAAGCTTGACATGAGCAGGCAGTGTGCGCTTGCAGCCCAGAAAGCCAACCGTATCCTGGGCTGTATCAAAAGAAGCGTGACCAGCAGGTCAGAGGAGGTGATCCTGCCCCTCTACTCTGCTCTTGTGAGGCCTCACTTGGAGTTTTGTGTCCAGTTCTGGTGTCCTCAACATAAAAAGGACATGGAGCTGTTGGAGCAAGTCCAGAGGAGGGCCACGAGGATGGTAAGAGGGCTGGAGCACCTCCCGTATGAAGACAGGCTGAGAAAGTTGGGGCTGTTCAGCCTGAGAAGAGAAGGCTGCGTGGAGACCTCATAGCAGCCTTCCAGTATCTGAAGGGGGCCTATAAGGATGCTGGGGAGGGACTCTTCGTTGGGGACTGTAGTGGTAGGACAAGGGGAAATGGGTTTAAATTTAAACAGGGGAAGTTTAGATTAGATATAAGGAAGAAGTTCTTTACAGTGAGGGTGGTGAG
>NW_009934770.1:31527-43981 GCF_000696875.1 Nestor notabilis
CCTTTCCAACCCTAACTATTCTGTGATTCTGTGATTCTATGATTCTATAATAATAATAATAATAATAATCACCAGTTTATTCTTGTTTCTTTAGATATTGTTAAATCTCCACTGTAGCTGTCATAAGCCAAAGATGTGCTTTTAGTACATCACATGCATAGGATTTCAATAATCACTTCCTAAACTAAAGCTTATCCTACTTTGCACATTCTGGCATAGTTTCAGCCTTCATTTGTGCTCTCACTTGCCTGTTTTCCACCCAGCCAACAACCCAACACTGGATTCCCCTCAGCCTAGACTCAAACAAGCTTGGGAAACAAGATCTCCAGTGCTTTTTCCATGGGACTCACATGCTACATGAATGGCAACCAACTGCCTCCAGCAAAGCTGTGAGGGCCTGGCTTGCTGCTCTATACCCCAACCATATGGTTGTGACCAACCCCCTGGGGCACTGTCCTGGGAAGCAGCCCTCCGGCAGGTGGGGGTCTCAACTGGGAGGCAGGAGCTGGCAGTGGTCGCTGCCTGGCAGTGGGGCCAAGGCTGCCCAGTCCCAGCTGTGGGGCCTGCCTGTGTCCAAATCCAGGCTCAGCACCATGAATCAAGAAGCTTCCTGGGCCAAAGAGGCTGCATGGATACATCCCACTCTTCTGAATGCACATGCAGTTGTGCACTGTAACACTTGCGCCGCTATAGCCTGCCCCAGACATCTGCTATACAGACTTAAAAACTAATAATTTAAAGAAAACAAAGGAAAAAATTAATTAAGGAGCTCTTGATGATGCCAGCTAATGTGGCTATCTATCCAGAAATAGAAGATTATATACACAAGTTACAAAGAATGTTTGCAAACGTTATCGTTAATGTGCACACCTTATCAACATACATTGATTTTATACGCATCCTTTAATTTAAATAGCTTTGATTTTCTGTCTGGAAGACAAAAGAGAACATTAATAGCCATCGTTTACTGAATTTACGGAGCTGTACATTACCTCTTCTAAAATCATCTTGTGTTTGTTATGCTTTAACTATTAATATTTAAAAGAATATTAAAAATGTTGGAAACTGAAGTCAGGTAGACACTATGTAAGTAAATTGCATATCTGATATTAATTCATCCTGTTACTTCCTATCATCCTCTGTAAAATTATATACTTCTTGCAAAGCTATGAACAACAATCTCTGTGCGCCAGCTTATTACCTGTATAGATATCATTATTCCCCTGTGACAGCAAAGTCAAATTCATGGCATTTTTCATAAACTAGGAAAAATTACCTTTCCAGTGACATATGACACAACCTTCAACTACTAAATGAATCCAAGAAAAATTCTCCTTTGGGAAAAGACCTTGCACATGATTTGTCAGCCTTAAAAATATTTTTTGAGAAAGTTAATTCTGAGAGACTTTACAACTGAGTGGCATTTTCTGCTTATATTGAAACTGTCCTCTGCTGTGATGCATTTCAGAGCCAAAACTACAGGAAAAAAGATTTGCTTTGCTATATTTTAGCTGTACAAAGACTGTTAGGCTCTCATTGTGGGATCTGAGATCTTATTGGGAATCTCATATAAAAATCATATTTGTAAATGTCATGTCATGACTTTCAGCACTGAGGTGTTCCAGGAGATCAATGTTGCAATGAGGAGCCTGAGGAATGGAGACTAAAACTGAGGTGAGTTGTCTGGGAATTGACAGGGGAGTTAAAGCAGGATAAAGTGGTTGAAGCAAAAAGCATTGGGGAAGAGGGGAGGACAAAGAGATATTCATAGAAAAAGCCCTCGTTCCAAAATCTCACCCAGGTTCAACCTTCCTTCTGCTCTTGATAAAGATGTGCCTATAAAGCCCATTGTCACCTGGGCTCCTGGGCTCCTTAGTGCTGGTCCATATGCAGACCAAATGCTACTCCTGCCTTCAGATACTGAGATGGAGTGAGTACGCTGTGCCTGCCCACAGCTCAGGGAAGGGTTAATGAATGGCTTAATTACCTCCCCTAGCTGAGATCAAGCTGTGGATTTGAAACAGCTGCTGTAAGAAATGGCTACCTGGGCATCATGGGGCAGCAAGTGGGGCTGCAAACTATCCAGGAGAGGCTTCAGAGATATAGGCAGTGATGGAAAAAGCAATGAGTAGAGGAAAGCTGTCAAACAGGGAGCTAGGAAGCTGCAAAGGAGGAGATAGGGAAGGATGATCTGCTATTGCTTTTTCTAGAGCTGTCAGGAAAAAGCAACTCTGGACATCTCTGCTCCCACCTCAGTGGGCTGGGCTAGAGTGTCTGAAGTTAGGGTAGGGGCTCATAGATGAGTTTCCAATCCCTTGCATCTGTAGGGTGTGACTATGAGCTGTTCATCATCTGTGGGGATTTGCTCCCTTATGGTTGTATAGAGTGGCAAGGCATGGGGTTGCTTGACTTTATTGCAAGCACATGCAGCAGGCTTCTCCTGCCCTGGTGGGATTCAGCTGTGCAGTACAGCTCGGTGCTGTGCAGAGACCCTGGGGCTACCCCTAATTCCCTAATGGTAGCATTGTGAGGCACCTGTGTGGCACTTGGTCTCACACAGGTGACCTTGCTGAAAAATGTGTTGGAGCAGCCTGAACAGCATGGTGTTTAAAGCAGCTAAATCCCTTCAGCCCCTCTGGATCACAGCTTTTCCAGGTGTTGCTATGCTATATAGATATATACATACTTACCCATCAGTGTAACTAAAAATACTGCAAAAGCAAGGCTCTGGTGTTTACTAAAACAGGGAGACACTGCTAGTCTTTTCTGTCTTGAGGTCTACGAAAATTAAGTTTGCCATCTGCATGTGCATGGAGTGTTAAAACAGGAATTTCCTGGGATCTGGAGAACTTGGATTTCAAATAAAAGCATGTGAAATTATTTATGTACTTAACTTTACAAAAGTAAATTGAGCCGCTTCTTCAGGAAGGGAGGTACATGAGTAAAAGTCTGTCTGAGGAGTGGGGTAGGCAAGATGTTCACATCCCTTCAAAACTGAGGTCTGGATGTCATCACACTTTGACTTGTGGGACCTGGCTAGTTGGGAGCATAGCTGCTGGTGAGATGGTCAGGCTGCTGACCAGCTGAAGCTGAGGGGCGTTATGCTTGATGTGTTTGTTAGGGGGCTAGGCCTGGCAGAAGCATTGCTTATGGTGCATGTATGTTGTTTCTGATGCAGCAGAGGCTTAAAACCCCTTGTAGAAAATGGAACTCAGTTCTATTAAGTACTTCCCCCTCAAAATAACCACAAGGACATTCTGTGTAAGTAATATTTGCAGTCCTGGGTATCTCATTACTTCTTTGAGTATTTGTTTTATGCCATTACACTCACTCTCCCCACTTAAATTTCATCAGATGCTTTTGCAGCATTTCAGGATTTCAAGACTTAAAAAAAAAAAAAAAGGAAATAAACAAACCCCCAGAACAACCTAAACAAATAAATATCCAAAGCCTATTTTTAAGTGTGTGGCCATTCCTCTGCCCAGTAAGTGCAATTTTCAGGGAGGCAGATTGCCACTGCATGTCTTCTGCTGCTGGCAACTATGTAGAAGTACCCAGTAACTGGACTGGTCTATGTGAAGGTTTGGGTGGGAAAAGGTGGGGAAAGAGATGATGGAGTCCTGCGGAGACAGCTGTCTCTATAGCTGTATCCTGAGCAACTGCTGAGATGTGAGCACAGGGTGAAAGCTCTCTCACTTGTCGTGTGTCATTCTTCACTCAACTTTATTGCAACTACTTTTCCCCCCTCCTGTCCTCTCAGTAGAAAAGCATTTGCCCATCAGTGTTTTCCAGTGGGTGGCTGTTCAGCTCACGAGCTTTGGAACGTGATTGGCTATCTAGCCATTGCTATCTCAGTATCTCCATGGGGTGTAGCATCCAAACGCCATACAGTCATTAATAGCTCTTTTCCTCAAAGACCTCTCCATTGTTTGGAGGGATAAAGCTAACAAACGGGTACAGGAATACAGGGATTATGGAAGAAGGCTGTGGCTGTACTAGGAAGTCAGCCGCTGAGTTTTTTGCAGTCTAGGCTAGTGAGCTGTCTGTTGGACCATCTTTCCTGCTTTATTCTGTTTGCTTGAGCTGAACTGAGATTCAAAGAAGCTTACCTACTTGGTGGTAGGATATATATGCAGGGGAGAGGCTTTTCATCCTGGGGAAATTTCAGTGAACTTCAATGGCTGCTCTGGCATGTGCTTCCTTGCAGCTCCCTAGTCTCTTTCCGTCTAAATAATAGCTATATCTGAACATGGAAAATGGTATTTTCTACTATCTGATACTCTCTGTCACTCGTTCTGATCATATATCTTAAGGATGAAATCTAATTTCAGTAAAATCCAAGAGTTACCATTAAAAATTATCCCTCTCCTTACCAGCAAGATAACCTGATATAGGACTATGATTTAGTTGAAGAGATTTTCAGGGATGACTTTTTAAGTCTGTATTTAGTAAGAGAGAATGCAAAGATGCTGACTAGCTAAAAAACAGAATTTGTAATCTTAGAAGCAATTTATTGTTTTTAATGTGTATGCAGAATAAAATGGAGAAGTTTTGTTTGGGAGCTTATAATGTATAAAAACTTCTTTGTCCTACCTTCCAAAGTTGTAGGCATGAAGAAAAGTAACAAAAAGGGCTCTTTAAAAATTAGAAACATTGGAAACATTCTCTCCACTCCTTTCAAGAAGACAAACGGAACATAATTCCACTGTCCACAGTTCCTCCCAGTAATGTATGAGGATGTGTTTGTGCAGTTCTGTGAGGTTAGGGGATGGCTGAATTATTAGCACTGTCTTAGAGAACATGTGCTGTGACTACACTGCAGCCAAGTCTCGATCTGAATGTCCATTGCAGTACATATGTCCTCTGACACTTAATTTTTTATATATGTTTTTGAATGCCTATGCTTTATCATCAGCAGACTCTGAAGCTGCTGTGTGCAAATCCACCCTGAATTTCACAAGCAAGTAAGCTATGATGTTGATTCTGATCATACATCTTTTCTGAAAGTGGGATTAATGGGAATTTACAATTACCTAGCTTTACTTCTCATGGAAAGCTGTTGCAAAACTAATGGCACTAAGATACAGATGCATTTTCCTTGTAGCAAAAATCACATAAGTCAGAGCTTGCCACTTACATTTTCCAAGATAAGTTTGATGATTATCCTGTAAATGAGCATTGATTTTTTTTCTGTAGATCCCATTACTTTCAATCCCAGAGAGATTGTTCTGTCTTCTTGCATACCTATTATAAATGTATAACAAACATTATCTCTGTACATTTTTGCCCTTTTTTTTTTTCTTAAAAAAGAAGCCCTAAAACCCCCAAACCACAACCTCCCTCCTCCCCACGAAACCCCAGATCCTATTTTTAGTGCAGCCAGAGATTTGTGTGCTTTTATAACTGGCTGACCCACAAGGTGGCACTAAAGAGAAAAGTGACAACTTGGCTAATAAAAAGTGAAAACCAAAGGCAAAATACCATATGTTGAATCAATATTATTTTAATTAGGAGCATGCTTCCTTTATTGTCAGTTAAATTTTATTTTGTGAAAAGCCTTAAAGCTATATAGCACCAAAGGTGGTTCATTGCCCCCATCCCACATCAAAAGTTAAGTTTTAAGGACAATGAACAAGACGTAGGTCGTCTACTTATCACAGTTCCAGAATCTCAAGGAGGATAATTGTGATCAAAATGTAGTTAATTAATTTTCTTCTCTAAGGAATTCAAATGAACTAAAAGCTGAAATCTTTTCAGTTATTAGTCATGGTGGTAAGAGCTATAACACAAGGAATTATTTACTGAATAAGTTTTCTACTGGAATGTTTTGATTGCTTAATTTTTATGCCTTTTCTATTGATTACTCTGTTCTTATTGTGCTAAAAATTGTATGAAATAGTATGGTTTAGTGATAAAGAGTTTTATATGAGCAAGGGTTAAATCTTGACACTTTGGTGAGTATGAATTCTCACCAAAACCATCTTAATCATGAAACTTCTTTTAAGATGCAAGTTATGAGTGGTCAGATCAACAGTTTTCTAACAAGAAAGCAGTAGCCATGACTATTCTGTAGACTGCTGGTCTGAAGCTTACAACATAATGAAATAAATAGCATCAGAGTAATTTCTAGACCTTTATAATCAGACTAGCTATGGTATTTTTATTTCTTCTGAGATGTGTGCCTATGGGATCAGTACTACTAAGGGCGATAGGGGGCAGGAGTTTACTTGCAGAGACAAAATAGTACCAAGGCATTTAAGGAAAAAAAAATCCTTAAAGTGATTCTAAAATACTTTTCTGTGAGGTGAGCAGCATTACAGGATACCTGGTAGTGTGTTCTTGGACCCATGAAATGATCAGGTGAATTGGTAACGTATTTTGATGCTAAAAGAAATTGCAGTCACCCTGGAAGAGTGACCCACATGTAGCTTGAATGACTGGAATCTAGAATTACCAGGGAGGATATTTTCATGTAGTTTAAATACTGGTTAAAGTGCTCAGATGCATTCAGAGTATTTTTTTTTTTAATCAATAACTGGTATTCTACATTCAAAGACCCTGTTCAATTGGTTCGCATTATTCATTGTGTGAGGAAATCAAAGTGTCTATTCCTCAGGATCCCATTAAAAGAAAACCCAGGCAGATTTTGGTGAGGATGAGCACTGAGGCAAATGATCCTGCCCATACAGCTGAACTCCTCTTCCCTTTCATAGTTTATTCCACCCTGCACCCCATTTAGGACTCCCCTTTGGCATTTGCTCCATTTTGAAGGCTAGCCCTAAGCAAGCCATATTTCATCATGTGCCAGAGTGTTTTGTTGGAATTATAAAAACACACACTGACCTTCTTCCTTATCCAACACATTTGGCTAGTCAGAGATCCCTAAGGTGTTTTGATTGGGAAGGTGAAGATCAGTGTGTATATCCTTAGAATTACTCAGGGAATCCATAGGAGGGTATAACTCCTTATGGTGGAGCTAACTAAATACACTCACATATTCATATAGCGTCTACTGGACACAAAAATGAGCCTGAGGCAGGTGATGGTAAAGCACAACAAGTGCTCCTGCATAAGGAGGGACTGCCTAGATTAGCTGAATTGGGAGACCCACCATGGAACATCTGTATTTTTTCCTTGTTAAAAGAAACAAAAGAGTGAAGGATGTTTATACTGCTTTACAAAACACACTAAACTTTGTCTGCATTGACATCCAGTACCAGAAGTCTGAACATGTATTGTAAAGTTAAATGGATGGAGAGATTATCCACAGATGGTTTAAAAAATGTGGTTTAATATAAATTTTAGTGGAAATAAACCCTTGCCCTGCCCACTACCATGGTCATTGTATTTTTCATTGTATTATCTAGGTGTGGAAATGTTGGTTTGTAATGCAATCTGGAGTTCCCACAAATTCTTCTTCTCCCCCTGAGACTAACTTCTTACCACTAATTGATTCCAATTAGCCAGTTTTAAGTGTAATTATTCAGTGAAAGAAGCAAACAGTATTATATCTATGCTATGCATCCCACTACTAACAACATGGCATTATTGAACCTGTGGAATTGAAATGGCTCACACTTGGAAAAAAAACACCTTCAAGAAGCTGTGTTTAAAAACACTGAGAAAAAAACATATTGTAAGGAAACTGAAATATACTTTAACTAAAACTTGCTAGTAGAGAATGAAGATGCTTGTTTTCCTTCTTAAATTGCGGCTGAAATGAGGAAAAAGAAATGAAAGGAAGAAAAAGAAAAATCAGTTTCTGAATAGACGTGGATCAATACAAAACCAGAACACCTGGTGAAAATAATACATCTCAGCCACCTTATTTGGAAATATAAAATATTCAATTCTCATAAAAATACATATTTTTATCCTAAAACTTGAGATAGAAAGTGTCAGCTTTTGATTAAAAAATGTTTTATGATTTAGTACGGTAGTACTCAGTAGTTTTAAAAGGATTGAAATAAAAACGAAGACAACTCCACAGCCGAGGATGGTGATGGTACAATTGCAAAGCACAGGGTGAATGGTGGTACACATGGGCCTCGTGGTACACATGCAACATGCCATTGATGCCTCCTCTGATGTTCCTTCCAACTAAAAAGTTGACCAGAAAGCATGAGGTGATGACAAGAGAGAAAGGAGGGAGGAGGAGAAGAGAAGGATCCAGATTACTGGGGAGCCTGTGGCAAACTTCCAGCTTCTTATTAGACAGGACTTTACCCAGACCATAGTGCAGGACCATGCCCCTTCCTCTTATGTCTGTTGCTTTGTAAAAGCAGAAATAAAACTTGACTAAGATGCAGCTGTATCTAGTCATGTGGCCATCTCTAATTATAAACTAAAGATAAATAATGCTTAATGCCACTGGACTTAAGTAACAAAGAAGGCCATTTATACAGGTGACATGAGGGTGAAGGAGCAGAGGAGAATGATGGAAGGAAATTTCCTTTTTTTAGTATATTTAAGACAGCATAAATCACCATGTGTCAGCTTGTTTTACAATCCAGTGTTTCGGCTGTTTCAGCTTTTAATTAGAAAGTCTTTCCCTTAGCATTTTTCTTAGCAGCAATTTTTTAACTAAACAGAAGGTGTATTCCCCAATGCCATATGTTCAACCTGACATGTTATTGAAAACGTCTTCTGGAAAAAAAACCAAAACCAAAACAAAACTGTCCCCAAAACCACTAAAAGTAGGACCACTGTCCCAATCATTTCCCTGTGTCCCACTTGCAAGCCTTAAAAGGACACAAAGGTCCTGTTAGTCAGCGGCACTTCTCTGGGGAATTAGTCATAACTTGCAAAGTCAACAGATCATAATCTGCCAATTTCCTCTGCTTCTCTGGTAATCTGCGGCTTGGAAACAGTTATCCTCTAGTCATCCCCCACTTGATCTTGTAAGTAAGTCACTTGGAATCTGGATCCGTGAGTTCGTAGTACTTTGAGGGGTCACCTTATTGGTGTTTGACCAACATGTTAGTAGGCTATGAAGTGTAGGCCATTTTAGCACTTAAACAGAAGGGATTAAGAGCGATGGGTACCCATGACTTTGAACTATGCAAGGCGAATCTGACTATGATCACAGAAATATTTGACTGAGGCTGAAAGGGTCAGTGGAGCACTGACTGACTGATGTGAGCTGATCTGGTCTTTCCCCCCTGCATTTCTGACCTGTATAAATATGTTTCTGGGCTTCGCATAGAAGGAGGTTTTCTGAGCCCGTGTGGGGTTTTTTGTGTGAGTAGGGTCAGTATGATAAAGTCTGTCTGCAAATCTTTGATATATTCAGGTGAATGAAGGATGAATCACTCAGGTTAAAAATGAGAAAAAGTTAGGCAGCCTCGGAAAACTGTAATGTGCTGACCCCCTGTTTGGATGAACTGTACCCAGCTGCATGATATGCAATAAGGTTACTCATTTATAGAGCTTTTCTTCCAAGACTGTAAAGCACTGTTGTGAATACTGAGAGGTGTTTGTGTGCAATCTTAATGTAACATAAACCACAGCTTTATAGGGGTTCCTCATCAGCTCTGTGCTGGCCACAGAATAACGCAGTATAGAATTGGAAACTATGCTGTCTGAAGGTTATCCATGTTTCTTCTGTCTAGGGTGGGCTATCTCCATAGCAATTCAGTTAAGGTGAGACATGCTCCTGTATTTTGTATGAGTAACTGAAATCCTATCCTATAAGATCATAAAATGAGATTGCATACAAGATGTTGATGGCCTAGGGAAGTTTTGAACAACTGGGAGTCATTATGATGATTTTGTTGAAAAGGTGATAGATGATCTGGTGCATTTTCCAACAGTCTTTGCAGAAAGACCAAAGGAGCTGCAAGCTTCCGAAGCAATACCCATGAAATCCATGTCCACGCTTACAACTGCTGACAAATGAAAAAAGCCAAGATTTTTTCCCAGATGTACACAACTTGCTTCTTGGGAGCCTCATGCCTTTGAAATTTCTCATCCAAATGGCTATCTATAGCATTCTGTACACAGACCTACGTGCAGAGAGTAGCATTTGAGAACAAATTAAGAAGTTAATACCTCCCTTGACCTGTATCTGGTCAAGCTACATTTTAGAAACCCATCATTACTAATATGAAGAAAAGGTTAATCTAGTAATGTGAAGTTTTAGAATGATGGATGAATCGAGACACATGAGCTGTTTAACACAGTACCTAGGAGCACCTTCTTATCGCAAGTCTCCAGACTGACAAGAAGACCAAGGAGGGGTGGACGGGGGCTGCAAAGCTCTCAGTGCTTTCTTTGAGTAATGGGACTGAAGTTGGAGGTGACTATAAAAAGCCTTGGCTCCCGTCACTCATGCCTTCCTCCAGTATTTTGATGGTGCTATTTCAACTTGGCTTGAAAGGAATTAGCCTCGTGGCTTCTTACTAGCTTGAGCCTTAAATCTTTTACATATCCTTTTTAATACTGGCCCTCCAATTTATAGACTAATATTGTCAAAGATGACTTGTGTGACTGACACCCTCAGCTGGTTTTGGAAGATCTCAGCCTGGAGAGTTATGTGTTTGTTATTTGTATATTGAGAAGGCTAGCATGATGCTCCTGTGCTGTCAGATGCACCTGTACATCCCTCTCGAAAAGGGAGACAGATAGCCCAACTGCCTGGCACCACTTTTCTGAGAAGGCTTCACAAAACCTTTAACCTGTGTAACTTCTAACTATTCAATTGCATTTAATTAAAAATGTGATTAAAAAATGAAAAATAATTACAAATGAAACCCAGACTGTTCCATTGTATTGCAGTCTACTTCTACTCTTTGCCTGACTATCTTCCTGTGCTGCTGATGGGAACAGACATGAGTTAAAAACCAGTGCAGAAAGTGACAGAGGGAAACACTGCCTATTTTACTAATGCCCGTATACTGACAGGATGCATACAAAATCTTAAAAGCACTCAGACACTTCTTCTGTGCCCACTTTTAAAGGGTTTAATGAAACATACAGAAACTGACATTTTAAACCTGTAGCTTTGGATGTTATTCTACTGTGTCGATGTGTTTCTTTTTTTCTTCCAAATCACACAGCAATAGTTTTCTACCTTTCTGCCTCAAACTTCATTGAACAAATAATGAAGGCTATTTTCAGGTAATAAAATATTTCTCTTCTTTGGCCTATTGTAACAGGTGGGCAGCACATAACACAGCAGTAAATATGTGGGAATGTTAGTCATGGAGCAAAATCTTAGTCCTCCTAGGATGTACAAACACAATTAGCACGTGTATCACCATACTTATAATTAAGAATAGTTAAGGTTACAAGTCTTTGTTAAACTGTGCTGCAAGATAAAAGCAAAGACTCAGCTCCTTCCAGGGAGAGCAGATCTATCTATAATCCTTATATGGGATCCTTATAAGTAAATACAAGGAATATACAAGGAAACTGGTAAATTCCTTAAACTGGTGTTCCCTAGGCTTAAACTGGTTTGAGTGTCAGTAGATGATGATTCGTATTCTGCAACAGCATGCGAAGTCAGATAACATTTCTAGAAGAGGTAGTAGATTCAGGAAGAAGAGAGATCAGACATTCCTTCAGGAAGTAAACCAGCTAATATATCACATTTCATGAAACTGCAGATTAGCTTTGCTTATGAAAGAAGCGTAGGACTGATTTTAAATTTTTTTCTTTTTTCTTCACTATGGAAAATAAGGCCCTTATTCTGCAAATTGTTATGTATGCATTTATCTTGACGTACAGCATATAGCCCCATAGATTCCAGGGGACTGAATACCATGGATAAACACATCTGTAACTGCTTACAAGACTGGAGCTAAAAAGCTTCAAAGAAGAAAATGAATGGAGATAGTTTTTGAAGTATGCAAGCAAAATAAGAGGAACCGGGATGCTTTCAGACATTGATCTAGATCCTTGCTGTGTATATTAATTCTGTGTTTCTGCAGTCTCTATGTGAAAAAGTTTGGGGACAGAAGTGGAAGGTGGAAGAAGTGGGCTCCCTCACTAATCCAGCTTCCCAGACAGGGGTTTGCTTCTGCGACTACTCAAGCCGTGTGTTAGTGTATGACCCCAGGCAGCATTTAACACATCCTTAAATCCCTCCAACTGAGAAGCGGGGTCTAGCGTGGGCAGGAGGGCCAGCAGGAGTCCTGGGGCCGCGGAGCAACGTCCGGGGCGCTACTGAAAGTTCCAGCCAAAGCTTTACGGAGTGTTTATATTTTCTCAGCATATTAATCCTATCGATTTAAGTAGGAGTATTTATGCTTTTTTCGGCTCCATCCCCACGTTAGTGTGACAGCGCTATTGTCGTCCAAACGCGTAGTCGGCGGCTCTTTATTATAAAGTCTATGTAAATATGACACGGTACCGGCGTTCAATATTTACGTGGAGAGCACGCTCGCGTGCCCAGGATCCGGGGGTTCCTCCGCTCGGAGGCTCTGCACCCGAGCACCCACCGGCTCCCCGGCTC
>NW_009934771.1:0-5885 GCF_000696875.1 Nestor notabilis
GAGGCCGTGAGGGGTCGTGCCCAAGTGCCGGTCGTGACGGAAACCGTCATAAATTAACAAACCCAACCGCATGCCAGGCGTTTTGAGAGGTTAACGCTCTTACAGGGCCCAGTCTTCAGGATGTGCGTGTTCCTGCAGCCCCTACGAAGTGGCCAGGGTGGTAGTTCGAGCAAGGCAGCCAGTGCTTGTAGACAGAAAGGCAGAAAAAGCTTCAGATCTCTCAGAACATCCTCTCCTGTTGATCTGAGGTGTTGCCTGTAAGTAAGAACTCAAGTCCTTTACAAGTGGCGTTTATGCTTAGTTTGACTTCAGAAAATCGATTACTTCGTTTCCCTGCCAACGTTAAACCCCAGATGCTGAGTTTTATCACACAACATTGTCACATTATCTCAGTTAAACTGGAAGATCTAAACCTTGTTGACACACTGAAGTTCTAGTGCAAACTACAAGTCACGCTTCAGAAACTTCTAGTTTATGCGGGTGAGGACAAGTGCTGTATGAGTTTGCAATGATGTTACATTTTCAGGTTAGGATAGATGAATATCACCACAAATACTCGGTGTAAAAGAATATTGATGAGATTACACAAAGAACCTTTTTCAGTAGGGGCAAAAATAAGCATACAGTTTTCCTGACTGGCACTACATGTGAAGCAACACTAAGGGACAAAATGATGTAACGCTTGCAACTTTTTCTCTAGCCATGAATATGATAACATTTGGCATAAGTTTCATCTCTCTTCGTGGCTGATTGGGTATTTTTCTTGGAGTTCAACTGGCAGTCTTTAGGTAGAAATTCTGCCTGGTTTTGCCTTTTTTGTTAAGTTCAGTGATAATAGTATTCATTAGCGAAAGCTTGGGGTTAAATTCCAAAACTCTTTGGTTACTGCCAACAACCTTGGAAGTGTTTGTATTGTTTGTAGGAGCCTTCTAAACTGTGTTACTCCCTATCAATTACAGAAGTGTCACCTCGGGCATATGCTGAGATTTGTGCTTGGGGCTAGAGTGGGGAAAATCCCTGTCCTGGCTTCTCCAGGTGAACTGTGGTACGCCTCGGTCTGACAGGCTGGTGGCAAATGCCCTTTTTCATCACTCCTCTTGACAGAATTGGGTGACTGAGTGTTTGGGCTGGTGAGGAGTTGTGGTCTTGTTGCATAGGAAGTCGAAGCAATGGCTTTCTTGCAAAAGAAGCTTTGTAACAGTTTTGATGAAGTAGTATTTTTAAAGAAGTCACACTTCTGCCACTAAACCAGAGCATTCAATAGTGTTGTCAGTCATTTGCATAAGGTTTTCTTGCACTAATACATGTTCTGTCAGAAACATTTCCAGAAGTGCTAATTATACCTTTATTAGTGGGAAGGCAGGTATGGCGGATTTTGCTTCTGATGCTGGTCCTGTTCAAGATCAATACACAGAGAATTTGGTGGTGAACTTCAGGAGGAGATGGATAGGATTCCAAGGGAACCAGGTCAGGGAAAGACTATGTCCTTTGACTCCTGCCGTCTTCTTTGCACAGTCTGCTTTGTGGATTTTGGGTGTGCACATATGCTAGGAAGGGTAAAGAATTTCATGCACAAATCAAGCAGGCGTAAAATCACAGGACTGGAAAACTGAAACAGGCTACATGGAAAATAAGGGCAATATAAAAAGTTAATGAAATAATAGAAGTTGAGCAATTACTATGTTTCTGTATGGTGGAAGGCAGACTTACAACTGTAATCAAGTAATAGAAATACTCTGGGTGTTCAAAACCAGAAGGAAAAAGAATGAGTGTATTACACTGCAGAGTGAATAAATGAGTGAATAAATCACAGGCACTCAGGCTAAAGCAGGAATTATCAGAAAGAATAGCCTAATGATCTATAGTGCC
Source organism: Nestor notabilis (assembly GCF_000696875.1). Taxonomy (NCBI): domain Eukaryota; kingdom Metazoa; phylum Chordata; class Aves; order Psittaciformes; family Psittacidae; genus Nestor; species Nestor notabilis. The sequence continues at coordinate 1,870 of NW_009934771.1, forward strand.
CACATAGAAGAATTTCATTTGAGATGAATGCTCTGTAAGCTGCAGTGCTTGAATTGGATTATTTTACCAAACTGAGCCATGAGGGAAAATCACATTTGAGGACTGAAGCAAAAAACCAAGCTGCATCAGAATCTCAGCATCTTGGCAGCAAGCTTCCAGCAACCATGTTTGATGGCATAATAATACATAAAAAAAATTATCTTGTCTTTTCATGGTAGCCTTAACTGTAATGTGACTTTGCTGGTTAGCTGCAAGCCCTGTTCTCCACTGCCTCTGGTATATACTTATCCATGTATGTGCAGCATCCTGCATACAGTATCTCAGTTCATAAGATTATTGGGGTAGAAAGGCTCCACAGATATGCAATAATACCATTTTATGAGAGCCTTTAAGGCTTTGAAACAGATCCAGTTCCATGTGGGTGCGAGGTTAGGTGATCACTGCAAGCAATGCAGCCAGCAGAACTGAAGCACAAGCAGCTCAGTGTGCATACCAGCTTGCTGCAGCAAGGTGCTCTGGCCCTCATCCAGAGAAGCACTTGAACACACTTTTATCTGAAGCCCAGCTGTAAGCTGTTTGCTTATTAGAAGGAAGGTGTCACAGCTTGTATGGCTAAAATTTAGGAAAGTAGTTGCCATGCTGAAGTAATTTTATTCCAAAAATGGGACCCAGAACTGCCATTTTATGATCCAAACCCCAGCTTAAAGCAAGTTGGTAATAACTTCTGCTTCATCTACTCATTGGATGTTTGTTTGGTCATCTTTCATATGCTGGATTAATGAGTAAACTCCAAAATATTCTTGCTGTTTCCACCATACTTAGCCTTCATGTAATCTCCTGGGTTTTATTATTCTTGTGAAAGAAATTGTTTGCACCAAAGAGTCCTACCAAGAGTCCTGATCCTGTAGACAGTGCTGCATTTAGCACTTCCCAGCTCCCAGCAATCTTTCTGGGAAAGTGAGATGTATTTGTAAGGCTGGATTCTCAACAAGCAACAAAGTTGGGGGAAGAGAAATTATACCCCTTCTTTTTTTGCTGGTGCTGCTGCCTGCTTCACTCTGTAGCATTCCTAAGAGCTCCTGAAATGGCCGAAGTACTGTTCTGCCACCATGTGAGTGCCATTAATTAATGTGCAGCTCAGCACAACAGGTAAATACAGAGGTCTGCTGTCTCCACATCCCACAACTTCCCTTTCTCTAGACAAACTGCGTTCATGATTTGTACTACTTCAAGTGAAAACTGTTGTTAAGTGTCATGTTAAGCCAAAATTGTTACAGCTAGAGTTAAAGGCTCTGAACATACAAAAACAATGCCTGGATGAAGATTTTAGTGTTGTTTAAGATTTAATTTTCAAACCTTTTAGAAGCATCTTCAAATTCTCAAAAAAGTAACAAATGTTTGCTTGAAAGGAGAAACAATAGTTTGCTTTCATGTAGAGCAGGCATTGTTAAAAAAAGAAAAAACCATTTTCTCGTATCCTAGTCTTAAGTATTACTTGGCAGAGAAGTTAAAGACTGGCTTCATACAAGATTTCAGGAGTGTGAAACTGAAGTGAATATCCATTTGGAAACTTTTTTTTCTATTTGAAAAGAGGACAGAAGATGTTTACTTATTCCACATACACGTGGCCTCATCCCATATACTCTACAACACAGGGGAAGTCTGGAGCACTGAAAGGCTTATAGGTCACATCTGAGTGGTAAGAGGTGGTAGCACATTTAATGAAATTGGGGGATAATTTTCTCATTTAAAACTTGGATTATTTTGAATGATTCAGTTCAGTGTTGTGCCACTTTTCCCACAGTTTACTGTTCTAGTAGTGGATGCCAGATCACCCTGCTGCTGGTGTACTGGCAGAAGAAGTATCTATGGAGCACTCGGATAACGTGATCTGGGTTTCTGCTGCCTATAAATTGAATTTGCCCAGCTCTGCCACTCTAACAAACCAGTATCATCCCCACTCCCAGATTTTCCAATGTGCCATCATGACGCAGAGTGATGACTGAATGAATATAAATGTTTGAATACAAACATGCAAGGAAAATCTGGCTGCACGCTTGCAGCATTGCCAACCGTAACCGTGTTAGAACAGCCTGTCTTGATGCACTTACAGGAAAGGTGGGATCAGCCCCGGGATAAGCAGGATAAATGATAAATGACAGAGTTAAGTCAAAATGGCTCATTTCAGTTACTTCAGCTTCCAAGTATCTGTTACAAACCAGAAGTGACTCTTGAGCACCTAGCTGCTCGACATGCTCAAAGTCGTAATGTTTTTGAAGCAAGTATTTCTTTTGTTCTATGCGAACAACCTCTTTTGAGGCAAATAAATCTCGATACTAAAATATTTCTTCTGAATCAGGAGTTACATTTTAGAAAATTTATTCATATGCCTCTTCTGAGTAATTGTCTTGCCATTGTTCTGCAGAGCCTGACTGCTTCTTTACATGAGGAGTAAGGACTAGGAATGAATTCTAGCATACCTGCTTGTTTAGGTTGTGTGTTGTACTCGAACTCTAAGAAGCAGCCTGTATTACTTCTGTAGAGCTTTATGATATTTCAGAATTTGTTTGGGTTGTAAAACGCACAAACAGCCTCCAAACCAATACATCAATTCAGCTGATTTTAAATACAATTTCCCATTTAGAGTTGTATCTTAAAATGCAGTCATTGTTAAAGGTTAATACCATGGTTTAGAAGGTGCCTGCTGTTGTGTGCAACAGCTACACAGAAGGCATTGTATCACAAGTGTCTCTTAACAAGAGCAGACTGTCTCTCATAGAGCTTCTGATAAATATTGTGTGCATATCAAGTGCAAATGTTACTCTTACCATGTTCCCCAAAGATCTTAATTCCTTGCAAAGAAACACTGATAAGAAAACAGTGCTTTGAGTAGTTCAATTTCTCACTAATAGTACATACAAAATGGGAAAGTGCTAATTATAGTGCCTGAGGGAATACAGAGCTGGGATGTGTGAGTGCTGGGGTATGATGGGTGCTGGCCTTTCCTGCTTCTGACAGATAATGTTTTCTGCAGTATTGATGAAGTTGTCTGAATGAAGTTTTGCTACTTCAGGAAAAGGTGAAAGAACATTTTTTTCAAATGCTTAAAATTGTTTATTGAGCATTATTAGGAAGTATTATTCTAGAGGTCCAATAAACATAGAAGATTTGGAGTAAAACAGCAACTCAATATGTAGTCATCTCCTTAGCTCGAACTTGCCATGGTGCTATACTCGCGTTAAGAATTTGGGAGTCTTTATGAAGCAGAAGTTATGGGGTGTTTTTGATGTATTTCGTCAGGAAGCAACGCACTTTCTATGGCCTTGACAAAATTTTCAATACATGCAGCAGTGGTTATAGTGACTCTATGAAACTTCACTTTCCGTGCTTATAAATCTGTGGAGGCACTGGGGATGTGACTTGAGCCGAGATCAATCAGGTGGGCAAATGGTGCCCAAAAAAGTGCAAGTAGGGTTTTCCCTGAGGACAGCAGCAAGCTGGCATCCCTCCACGCCTTCACCTCACCGGCTCTCCTGCAGCCTCAGTGCCCTAGTGGTCACTGGGAAGCAGGGAGAAGCAGAGGGAGGTTAGATGCGATAGTTTGAGAGTGTGAAATATGTCCGATTTTGCTTTTCCAATCAGAGCCACTGTCCTCAGCGGGCCACTGAGCCAACACTGCAGCCGCGCTCCCATGGCACAACAAGTGTTTTCGTTTCTGGCCAAAGGGACGTTTCTCAAATGTCTTCAAGGAGACGGACACTTTCTGATATGGACGAAGTTCAAAGCTGGTTTGTGGGCAACCTGTGCAGGTGGACGGCTGTGAAATGTGGGGCGAGAAGGATGGGAGGCTCAGTTTGGATGGGAAACTCCGCTTCGAAGTGAGCCACCCTAGCGAGCTTCCCTTGGCGGCAGCGGGTGGTCTCAGGGCATCGTTCCTGTAACAGGGACCTGTGCCCAGATAGCACGGCCAACGTGCCGGGACCACGGGCTCAGAAGTCGCAGCCCCCGAGGCGGGC
>NW_009934772.1:0-8410 GCF_000696875.1 Nestor notabilis
CCCCCCGCCGCTCGTTGCTGCTGAGGAGAAGCGGGTGGGTGGAGCTTGGGCTCCTGGTGCGGAGGGACAAAAGCCCTCGTAGGACAAGGGAAGAAAAGGAAAGGAAGGAGTGAGATGCTTATGGAGGACTCCTGCAGGGGTGTCAGGGTTTGCCTGAGGCTCCCACGACCTTTTCGGCGAATTTACTTGTCTTCACGTACTGTTTTTATCTTGGAGACGCTGCAAAGAGGCAACTCAAAGATTTGCTCTCCATAGGCTGTTCAGCACTCAGGCTTTGAAAGGGTAGGTTAGTGTATTTCTGGTTGAGCAGCAAAACAAATACAGGTAGTAAGTTTCACGAACCTCCCTATCTTGTCCCTCAGAGGCGTTGCCTGTGTCTCTTAATGGCGTTTGTCATCATGAACTCGCATAGAGACTTCAAAAGAAAGGGTCTCCTGCAGGCATTCTGCCCAGAATAAAGCATAGTTAATCACATACATAACGACTTTTTCCTCATCTGGAAAATGAGATCGGGGGGGAAAAAGTGTAAAAAGCTACCCTTAAAAGTTTCTTCAGACTCAGTTATCTGTATCCTCTCACAGTACCAGTAGCCATTTCAGTATGATAACCTAATTAAGACAGAAGGTGTTAGCACTGAGCATGTTTAAAAATACTTAAAGGGTTATGAATCACTGGAAGTTTAGTATTAGCTGCTAATTTTATTTCTTTATATCTTTACCCTGCAGATCATACACAAACCCCCAAAAAACCAACCACCAACCAAACAAAACCAACCAAACAAAACCCCAACCCTCCTCCCCCCCCCAAACCTCCAAACCAACAACAGAAAACAGGAAAGGAAAATATAATATTTGGGTTTCATATTAGTATCTTTCCAACCCTAACCATTCTATGATTCTTTTTACATAAAAGCATCAAAACCTGTTTTGATTAACTACAGATGATTTTCCTAGTATATAGAGAAATTCCTAATACGTTTAGAAACGTTCTCACTGCAATTGTGTGCAGAAGTTAAAAGAAGTTTTTGTATTATTCCAATATTTTGATCTCTGTGAGAAGGTAGGTGACTTTCTAGAAAGTAAAACTCACTGGAAATCTCAGCAGCCTCCAGATACTCTTTGCACTTAGGCCAAACCCAACAATTTCTCATGATCCTTCTCCCCAGTAAACCCCACAATTTAACTTTATTTCAAATAACATTCTTAATAGATGTTGCTTCTTGCCTCTGTTACCAACAGGGTGAGGATGCTGTAAAATAGACAAAGGTGCTGGCTAAATGTGTGTCTTAGTTTCCAAGGTTCTTGTAGTTTATATAGGAGGAAGAATACCATGCCTTGATTGGTTTGATTGTCATTCATTTCAGAGTTAAGTGTCACTCATGGAGGCTGATTGTCTTGCAGTCTCATTTGGTTGGACAGTCATAGGCAGATTATATTTCAATTCCACAGTTTTCAGTTCATGGTTGTCCTCCCATATGTGAAGTCAATTGTACAGAATGTGGTAATTCTCTAATAGTGTGCTTACTGCACTGACATAAGACAAGCCAGTAAATGAGGGAGATGCACATTTTTCAAAGATTCACAGTTGCTGATGAAAATTTTCCACACATTTGAGGTTTTAGATGAAAAACTATAATTCTGATTTCAGGCAAACAATTTTCTGCAAGTAAAGTGTTTTCAGGTTCCTTGTTACCTAGCAGAATATTGCTTCCCATTTTGGGTCATCCATTTCCTTAAGAGAAAATGCAGCATTTAATACACCTCTGTCTATTCTGGCTGAGGTAGTTTCACAGTCAGATGAAGTTTCATATTACGTAGCAGATGCAGTATTGGTGATCTATGCAGATGGCTAACAGGCTTTTATTCTTTTCCTAGCAGCGCTTGCAAACATGTACTCTTCTCTTTTAAGCCAAGGGAACAGTAGTTTGTACCTAGTATAAAAAAAAAAAAAGGAAAGGCTTTTAATTTTTATATATGTCTGTGGCTGAAATGTCAGTTTCTCTTAATTGTCCTGTTTTGTTGTGGGTTTGTCTGATGTTTGTATTGCTTGTTTCCTACATGGCATTTGTTTGTGAAGTGAATCTTTGGATATGTAAATGTTGTCGGTGAAACTGACCAAGGTTATATTTTTTTTTAGTGTTAGAGAGAGGTTGATGGGAATATGAAATTGATCTTGAATTCTAATCTCCAGAATAGTAATGTTAATGGAGACAATTCACTGAAACAAGTATATTTTTCATAAGTCTCTTAGGTTGCACATACACATGGACTCATTTGTTAATTAAATGTTACTATTGTGATGATAGCTTTGCAAATGTAGTTGGTTAGAATATATTTAAGTTTCATACTCTGAAAAGGACACAAACTACAGTTTTCATAAGAAGGCCTGAGGGCCATATAGTTAAGTGTTTGTGTGAGCTTCAGGAAAAAAGATTGTTTAACATTCAGGGTTTTTTTCTGGGTTGTGGAAATACTTAAACATGGGCAAGTGTTACTGCACTTGACTGTTGTGCAAGCAGCTGCAGCTTCGGCTATCTTCTTCATTTAGAAACAATTGTTTTCATCTCTCTATTTGATTTAAATTGCTGAGCTTCACTGAACAAAGACAGGAAAATATATTAGTGTAAAGTCTGCTAGCATTTTGGTAATTCTTCTTGTACTTGTATGCAGCACACGGTGAATGATAACCTTTTCCTTCATTAATTAAAAAATACGTAGAACCAAGAACCTGATTCTTGATATCAGAATTAGTAGTATGATTATGCTACGGTGTTTGCTTTATGTCAGAAATTGTTAATAATACTTTTTATATACATATGCATATATACATTTGTATTCACACACACTCCAGAAACAACAAATCCTGAGGACCCTTTCTACTTGAGATTGTGCCAGTTCAAGTGTCTGGTGCCCCAGAACTCTGGGAGTCTCTGGAGGACTTGGTTGCAGGCGTTTGAGACAGCATTTCCCCTTTCTGTCTGCTGTTTTCCTGTGAAAGTCACTGAGTGCATGTAGATAGGTCAGCTGCTGCAATTTACGGTCTCCTATATTAACTTTAATAATTGATAAAGATGCATTTGAAATAATATGTCAACCTTTGAGCTAGTTTGAAGAAAAACCACACACACTTGTCCACCAGCCTAGTACAGGTTTAGTCATCTCCAGCAAACGTTTGGGGAAATAATACGAAACTCTTGCAACTATATCTGTTAAACTCCATCTGTCTAAGACCTTAGATCAATTTTGCATGACTGTATTCCTCAAGAGCTACATCCTAGGGCTGTGATCCAGGAAATGAGAGATCAAACAATTAGCAACTAGCTGAATTAAAAATACTTCTAAACTGTTTTCCCTTTGTATATTTTGGTTTCATTCAGGGACACAGAGTGAATTCTTTCTACAAATTGCATCTATCTATCTCTTCTGTTTATTCTTTGGAATATATTATATTTGTACCAGATTTGTAACATTGAAAATAATCTTGCATTTCAGATTGCTGTAAAAATGAAGGTTCCTAAACATTTTTTTTTCCCTATACTGCTCTTGTTTGGATGCTAGTTACATCTGAACACATTAGACTTTATTTTATTCCATAACCTGCTCTCTCTGTGTTTTATCTGAATTTTCTTCTTAAAATTTTATTTGCTTTAACACTTTTCACAAAGATTGAAGGACAAAGTGTGCATTAGGAATGACATTAGGAATTAGAAAACGATAAATCCTCTAGCAGAGAAGGAAAGATAGCTTGCTGAGATGCCATTATAACATAGGTGGCTCTGTAACTTTGTGCACAAGAATTTCACATCTGTTGTTTAGATGTTAGGATAAGAGGAATTCTGTTACTAGCAAAATTATGCCCTAGACAAAGTGTAAAGGTGTCATGTTGAAGTGTCAAGAATCATATTTAAGGAGCTTACTTGAGATAAAGTATTGTATGTCTAACATTCCATGCTGTTTGATTTATACAAGGCTCTAGGGTAGATTTAAGGCTTCCTTAAAAGCAATATACTTTGTTTATGCTAGTTTGTTGGGGTTTTTTTGTTGTTTTTTTTTTTTTTTGTTAACAAACATGTATTTTCTTTTAATGTAGATCAAATAGAAAAGAGTATACATATTGCTAGAGAAAAAAACAATGTGATAGCCACTTAGAATTGAAAACTCCAAGTAGAACGAAATTTAATATGTTGTGTTTGAAGGTGCCAGTGCATGAGGAATCAGCCGTGCTAAAATTTGTGTAATAAAATCATCACAACTGGGAAAAAGATAAGAAATACAAGATTTCTAGAATAATTTTTAATTGGGATTTGTATTGTCTACACAGGAAGAAAACAACCCTTGAGATTTAGGAGAAAGAAGAAAAATGGAGAATGTAGCAGGTAAATCTGCTGTTCTTGAAAACAAAATGGTAAAAGGTAGTATATGACTGTACTTGATCTTAGTGTGTATTTTTTGTTACTAAGATTTGGAAAACACTACTTAGGAGTAGTTGTACAGCTAGCTAAATATCACGTATTATTTGGTACATTTTAATAAGGCGAGTAACTGCAGGTGGATTTCCTGCTTGCCTACGTATCCGTGCAAGAGACTAGGGCTGGGGAAATAAATCTTGTTCTTCCCTTGACTGCAATGCAGATCTGGCTCTGGGAGGGGTTTTCATATCCACACGGCTCAAACACATGGTCAGTGTTCAGCCAATAGTTAGCCTTCCATCTGGCACTGGATTTGTGTGGCACAAAATGCCTTTTCTGACTGCTAAACATGAAAACAACACACTTTTTTTTTTGTGTTTTTTTTTTCCTAAATTGAATTTACACACATTCTTCAGACTGTGATTTATATCAAACATAATTTTAACTGTTTATCTGGTATACACTGTAGCTCCTGTAACAACTGCTTTGCCAACAACTGCTACGGATGGGATTTTTTTAAAAACACAGCTACATAGATAACTCTTTTCCTGCACTTACTCTCCCAGCTACGCATAAGCTGCTAGGATCATGCTTTTTGATGGCATGCTACATCTTCATCTGTTTGCAAACTGGACTCCACTATTAAGTATTACACTCCTCTGGCAAGTCAGATATGTCAAAATACTTTTTTTTTTTTTTACGTAATTATTTTCTGGTCTGTTGCTGCTGAGAAACATTTTATTCATTTTATAATACTTATATGAGATTTTTAGGTTACTTTGGTGCCAGGACATATGTACAGTTCTTTATATATAGCATGAAACATATGTGAATAAGATTATGTCTTTCAAAAGCTGCCAAAATAAATTTAAATTCCAAAGGGTAATACCACATGTGCTAACACTTGCATTTGGAACATTAAGGCATATCTGTTTTTAAAAAAATCATCACGTCTTCAAAATGAATTCCATACAAGTTTTCTCTTTTCTTTCCTAACATAGAAATTTTGTATTTAGCTAGAAATAGATATTGCTAAATACAAAATACTATGCTCTAAAATACAAGCGGTGGTAATTTAAACTGATATCATAACCATTACAGTAGTATCTGCTAAGTATCTTGTAATTCTTTCTTGTAACATTTACAATAATTGTACTGACCAATACCAGGAGTTTAATGGAGATGCTGGGCAAGTAGAATAAAGCTCTAGAGAATGTCAAGATCCAATCTACTCATCGTGACTGATTAGATCACTCTAATTAAGAGAAATATATTGAAGCCACTGGGAGAATATAGCCAAAGGTGAGGAAACTGCAGCTGGTAGTTGGTTATTTGGACATTCAGAGAGCTCAAGTGTATGAACTGATGTATTCCATCGAAAATAGTGTTATGATTCTTAAAAAAATGTCCTGTAATTCTAGACTGTTTGCCACAGAAATGGCTGCACATGCTTGTTTACCAAATATTGTAGGTCATGTGCAATAAACACAGTTGGAAAATGCTGAGTAGTAGAAATATTTATGGCGATATATAACCTGATGACATTTCTGTCTTCAGGACACACATGGTTTGAATTCATTGGCCATATAATTAATCGTTTTCTATGTGTTAATAAGAGGATGGTAATACAAGCAGATAGATTATGTGAGAGAAATCTAACATAAGGTCAACTATCTAATTCAAAAAATGTATTTGTGTTTAAGGCTGTAAGGCTGCAGCTTTCAAATAAGTTATGTTGTATAAATGGGAACAATTCAGATTTAAAATGTTGCTATTTTGCATTTGGAAAAATGAAAGCTGACTATTTTTTGGGTTTTTTTGTGTGGAGTTTCCCCAGAAACCTATCACTCTTGGTGAAATGTAATATAAAGACTAGTACCTTATTTAATGATTGCCACCATAGCACTGTTACATCTGCATTCAACATGTATTTCATCAATCTACATTATTCAGATGTCAGAGGACTTGGTTACAGTATCTGGTACCAGATAAACCAGCGTTAAAATGTAGTTTGATTTTGTGGTGTTTAAGGGATTTAATAAACTGTCTAACAATGTCCCTAAAGTGTACAGAAAGTTCTGGATAAAGGCTTTGGAGTTACGAAATTATATTCTTGTCTGATGCACATTCCTTGCACTTTTGTTGGCTGAGGATGAGGCCTACAATCTAAGCAGGCCTAAATAGTTTGCAGATATTATCTATTTCTATATTCCTTCTAGGTGCCATTTCAGAGACTTGTTACTCAAAACATATAGATAAATGGGTCTGTTTCCTTTGCTTCAGTGGGGCCAACTCAAAGGAGCATCACCTGGGACTCTGTGACTGGAGTTGCTTTTGAAGTTTAATCAAACAAGAGGGCTGCACTGTTTTGAATACTAGTTTTAGTTGTACCACAGAATTTCCACTTATGAAAATATTTTCTAATATTTTTAGAATCAGTATACAGTATTTTATTTAAAAGTCGAGAAAGGTGCCTGTAACTTGTAAATATAGAAAACACAGCTGGAAGTTGCTATTTTACCTGAGCAAGAATTAACAGATTTTATGTCCTCATATAGACATTGCTAACCCCCCCAGTACACCTGTTGCTTTTATTTCCTCCTTCTCATGAAGGTAGCTATGGGATTAACTGAATTAGTCATTTTTTTCTTCTGTTCTGTAGTCCTGTGCCCAAACAAAGCCTCTGTCTTGCCTAATTTTTTTTTAGCTTAACACTCTCCTCAGAGTTTCAGAAAGCAGACTGATGCAATTATATAGCACATCCCAGTGGAAAACTAGGACTACTGTGTCAGGCCTGGAGCAGCGAGACTATATTCCAAGCTGACTACTGGAAACCACAAATCTTGACCATTATTGCGAAACTTGTGATAGGAACGTAGAGGAGAGTATTATTAGCCAGTCATGGAGTATTAAATTATACATGACTGCAGCACTGCTGAAACATCAGCCACCAGCCTAAAGCTCTTCCTTTTTCTGTTGTGTTAACTTCAGTGACAAGAGGCAGATTTTACTTTTGTGACCTTTGGATTAAATCTGTCAATATTGATTTTAAAATATGCCTACAGCCCATCAGTCCAGCTTTTGAATTCAAGTCTTTGTACGTTTGCGTCTCTGTGTGTGTGTGTGTGTGTGTTAAATCTGATTCTGCAATCCCATTTACACTAAAACACAAACAAGCGTGTTTCCAAGTGGTTTACATCCATTTTGGTCTTAGGATGCTGAGGGAATTGGCAATATGTAAGCTGAAAAATGTCTGTATGTGTTTCACCTTGTTATTAAGATTTTGCTTTAGTGGTATTCCAGTAAGAATAGAACATAAATTTTAGTCTGTTCTAGCATGACTTCTGTGTGTCTGTGGTAGCAAGCTGCTTTAACAAAATCTAATTGCTGGACCAAAACAGCTTTTGCTGAATTACTTCTCTAAGAAGGGTAATGAGGAGGAGGGAATATTTTGGTATTTAAATACAGTTTCTTTTGGAATGTATGTCTCTCCTACATGCTGCTAGATACTATCTTTGCTTGATAACCATCCTACAAACCTTCAATTCCCCATAGCAGAGGCCATGTGTCTTTGTTATCTGCCTTATGACACTAGTTTGCCAAAACCCACGTTATTTACTACTTCATGAATATCACCAGTGCAGAAAGTTTCCTCAGACGTTACCAACGTTGTCTCAGGCCTTCCCGAGACTTTCCTGGACACTGCTGCTCTTCTAGAGCTCTGAGTGTTCCTGCTTCCCCTGAGAACTATATGGCAAATTTGCTACACAACACTGTAGGACCGTTACCCTGTTAGTTCTAAATTTCATTCAGTCTTTAAAGGTCACAGCCTAGGTAGGGTGATTTGGGAAGAGGACTACACTAGAATTCTATCTCTGTTGTGAGAATCAGCTGTGCTTTAACCATTCTGGGAGGAACTGGGTTAGAGATACACACAGAATTACTAGTGTTTTGAAAACTTGAAGTAATACATAATTGCTCATTGTTACTTCCGGGGGGGGG
>NW_009934772.1:8449-21022 GCF_000696875.1 Nestor notabilis
CAGGGGTGGGAATCAGTGTGTTTCTAATAAAATCTGGCAAAATGCTGCTTTCATAATGCTGAATTTGAATAGGTTTTGGGTTTTGTTGTTTACTTCTGGCAGATTGGTTATGACTTCAGCTATGGTAATTGAGGATGTTTTCCTACATCCTGTGGTTTAACATGTTGGATTGTGAGTTGAAGCAGATGAAGTGTAGGCCCACATTCCCCTCTCCTTACTATTTTCTGAAGATGGTAACTTCCAGCAGGGGAGGTACCAGACAACAGGCAGTGTGCAAATGACTTAAATCTCTGCAGCTGTTGGCTCATTTCTGTTCTGGGGCCACATGTTGTTATCAGTAATTTGTGACATTCATCAAAAGTGGAAAGTGTGTATGTTTTTCCTTTTTTGTAACGTACATGCTAGCATTACAGTTAAGCTGAATGTTAAAGAATTAATGCAGTTTGTTTTATTGCTCTGGCAATACTGCCCAGCAATTACTGCTCAACAGACAGATTTTGCTCAGGAAAAGGAAGTCAAGGTGAGACACAGCAAGGGAAACAATGCCATCAGCTCCTAGTTAAAATCAGAAAGAATACCTTCATGGTTTTATGTTTGTTTTGGTTATTTTCTGTTGTTCTTAAAAATTATATATATATAGCATAAGAAAATGATACAAGAAAGAAGGGGCTTGATGAACTTAAGAGGCGGGGAGAGGGGAGGTTACAAGAACAAATAAGCTGCTTCTTTTGTTTTCTTTCCATATATATGCTTGGTGAATTTCAGACTCCGGACCTTGCTGTGATTGTATTCACACATAAGGTCATTGCTACTAACTCACCTGGTATTAGCATTAAATCAGAGAAAGCAACAGCAAAGCAAACAGTTAAGTCCGTATAGAGTTTGCTCAAATATATTTATGTATTAGGCTAAAAGATTTTCACCAAAGCTTACATCCTTTATATTAATGATATGTCCTAGCTCACAAAATTCAGATTCCAAGCTGCATTTTTCCACAATCAGGGAAACAGATTCCACAACCTGTTTTGTTTCCAGGTTTGCTTTCTGATCTTTCAATAGACATTGTCTTTTGCTTTGTTTTTACTCATGAGTGAACTGCAGCCTTGCTCTTTTTTTGTATCTGCCCTTAATTTTCAGTTTTTTGATTGTGTATTCCATTTTTATTGCCATTATTGGTTTTAAAAAATAGGATGTAAATTTTTAAAGTTAATAATAATTTTATCTTTATATTAATGATTTGTATTTTTCTTCAGTCTCTAGTTTTTCTTTTAAAATAAGATGGCTGACATAGCACAAAGTAAATTTAATGAAATGTTAATAAGCAATGATTATAATAAATTTTACTTGCAATGCCACCTTAGTATTTTGCTCTGAGGTCTGAACCAGGACTTTTATCATTGTACACAGATTTCTAATCCTTGCACAGCATTGTACAGCAGTTGGTCCTTGGTAGAAAGGAGTTGTTCTTTACAAAACTGATTGGATGACCAGAATCTAGATTGTTCCTGAATAATTGATCTAAATTTTTCAATTTCATAGTAATGATACTTATTTTATGTATCAGTTCTATTGCAAAGTAAAATATTTTGAACCATAAATTCAGTTCTATTTGATGAAATAATCTATTAATTCAAGTTATGAATAAAAATCAAAGTTTACCTTGAGTCTTTCTTTTGATAATGCATTCTTAAATCACTTTACATTTCTCTTCATTTTGACAGTGTCCAAGTGGGTTGGCAAACTTTAATGTTAGTTCTAAGAGTACAGCTTGCCTTTTATTAATAAAGGTGGCAGTTTATGTGTGGCATAATACTTGAGGCTATCTTCTCATCGATAGATTAACTAATAAAACAGATTAAGCAGTGTCAGGTTTAAAATCTTGTATGTTTCAGTGAACACCACAAGTAAGGCAGATTTATGCCAAACTACACTGTTTTGGAAAGAATCAGGATAGGAGAGATCAAACATGAATCCCTTTCACAAAGGAAGACATTAAATACTGATGAGAACACTACAATAGTATTATATATTGATTTCTTGAGTATGAACTGTTTGGATTTGTTGTACTAAGGCTCTCATCCAACCAGCTTTGGGGTTGGTTAGATATGAAATTGTAATATAGTTCTCTTACAAGACTTTGTATGCACTAGCATTGAAGAAAGGATTGCTAAATTCCTAAGAAGGATGAACCTGTCTTGAAACTGTTAAGTTAAAACCGATGCATTTGTCAAATCAACCTGAGATAGTGACGTATACATTTGTTTTATTCCCAAAACAGCTTTTTGCACAATTTAAAGCAGTGGAAATTGCTGGTATTAGGAAGCCTTGTCTAACTTTGTGAGGGACTTCTCTTTTTTTCCTCCCCATCATTCCACATATAAATACTGAGTAGCTTGGCATAAAGAACGCAGCCTGGGGCATACCCCATAAAACTTACAATGCAATTAAATGAGCAATTTCTACTGGAAATAAAAATGGGTATGTTGAGTAGAATATGAATTAAACCAAGCAAGAACAGAATCAGACAACCTTTCGTAGTACTCCAGGCTCTTCAGAAGAACCCTCAGGGTCAGCAGTACCAAATGCAGCTGACAGGTCAAGGCCAATCAGTAAAGAAAGATAACCACAGTTTGCAATGAAAAGCAGATCATTCCAAATTTTGATTAATGTAGTCTCAATGCTGTGGTGTCCACTCGACTGGCTTAGCAAAATAAAGACAGATAGCAGTGGATTAACTCAAACACTTTATTATACCACAGCCATTCCAAGCTTCTCTGCTGTATTCACTAAGACTAGGTTTTCTCCAATTTATGATCCTTCATCTCACATTGCTGCCTGTCCTGAATTCTGCAGAGTTGACTCAGTTACAAGGGGCTGCCCTGTTGACTATTTGCATGACTACCAGAATGACTTCAAAATAACTCTGGAACAAGGCAAACCCACCAGTATGATTAGTTGATGTTGGCAGCATGTTTATCCTGTAGAGCATATATGGCAAAAAGGTGTCAGCTCCCCTGGCTTTGTTAAAACCCCAAGGGCAATGATTGATTGTCAGTTTTTGTTACACAAGCAAAGACTCAAAACCTTTGGCTACAGAGTGAACTTTGCAAGTGTAACTTGCCAGTGGCAGCTATTTGAGAAGTCCAGGTACAATGAAGAAATGTTGCTGTGTAAACTTTCCTCTTAGGAAAGAAAAAACGTGATCCTAATCTGTGTTCCTTAGATAGCATTTTTTTAAGTAGAAGAGAAGTAAGTATCCTCTCCTAATTGCTCTGTTGTGTTCCAAGTTAAAATTAGCAAAGAAATGCTTGTATACATACTGGCCAAAGTGGGATTGAAATAGGGCTTTACAAAACAAAATATTGTTTCTGTGAAGGATAAAATTCACTAGCAAATATGAGGCTACTCCAGGAGATTTAAAACACCAAAATAATTGGATCTAGGTGGGTCCTTCCCCCAAACATTCCAGTGTTTTCCCTTCCCCTTTTCTTTTTGAAGGTAAGAATTTGTGCCATAGCAGTTTGAATATATATATATTATAACTGTTCTCACAAGTTCCTCCATGTACAGTCTTCTAAATCAATCCATTAGTTAGAACTGGTTGTGTCATTTTAAACAACAGCACTTTCATGAATGTTAGTGATTATCCTGGAAACACAGGTACAGTCTGTATGCATAATCTCTTCAGTAGTGGAGACTGCATGGGAGCTGCTCTTTGCTCTGCTGTTCAGCTGGATGGAAGGTTAGGATTTAAAACAGGCTGAAGACTAGCTGGTACTGCAGTATGCTAATGGCAGAATCTAAGTGGTCTAGATAACAGTGAAGGTGTAGACAAGTTTCAGCATCTCCCTGTTGGGTAGGACAGAAATACCACTATAAAATGATACAGGAGATTACCTTTTTCAGAGTATTAGAATGCTTCTTTTTTCCTGCATAGCTGACAGTACATGTTATTCTGTGGTACTACTGATACTGTAGTGAACCAGCTGCAGAGTTTGTGACAGGCATAACCCTGTTATTCAAAGTGTACATTATTTTCTCTCTGGTCCTATGGAAGATTGTAAAAAGATTATAAAAAAGAATATGTGTAACTTTATGAGCTGTCTAATGGTGCCAAGGCCAGAATGGCAGGGTTCTCTTGAGGTGACTGCCATTACTGATACAGAAATCTTGCCTGTATGTCCTAGCTTGCAGAGTGACTTTGGTTGGACACCTGCAACAAACCTGCACCATAATAGGAGGAAGCTTTATTTTCTTTTCAGGAAGGATTTTCTTACAGAAAAAATACTTACAGAAGTATTTCTTCTATTCAGACCATAGCAGAGAGATTGGCCACAAATATGATGTATTTGTAAATTAACAGTGCTGTGTTATTGGTATTTTATGAACATTTATGAACATTCTTTGCCCAACCTGTGAATAAATGTAAAATCCGTAGGCAGTTGGCAACAGTTACCTGAATTTTTGCTTGATCTCTCCTGAGTCTGGGCAGTAGTTGACTAGCTTGTAACTCCCCTGCTTTGAACTTTGTGTGTGTCTGGATGTGTGGGTGCGTATGGCGTCAGCCCACAGTGACTAGTCTGGAAGAATTAGAGTAGAACATGGCAGTGAAGTCTATTGCAGTGTCAGAACCACTGCAGTCAGGGAATGGAAGCCGAGGCCCTGCCTCTTGTGGCATCTGTATCCAGCCAGCAGACAATGAAAGCAGCAGGCTCTAATGAGAAAAGAGAAGCCAGTGAAGGAGACAGACTCTGTGAAATTTATTAGCTGGTGCAATAAAGCTGCTTCTTTGGGAATGAACCTGAAGTGGCCTCTGAGTTTATTTGGGATGAAAAGCCCAGTAAGGGAGGCAGTTTATTGGGGTTCATCCTTTTCATAATCCAAGATAATGACCTCTATGGTCTCCCAGCCAGTAGCAAAAACATCAGGCTCCCATTTGTGCACAGTACCGTTTATTTTCGTCTAATAAAAACAACCCCTGAGTCTGTTAACTATTACCCATTTCCCTTCGCAGGATGTATCTTACCAGTCGTCAGTGAGAATATTGCTTTCAGCCTCATTTTAGTTTATAGCCCCAAATATTTCTCGTTTGCTTTGAATAATTGTTTTCTGTTAAAAATTAGGTAGCTGGCTTGTTAATTAGGAAGAGATAAACGAGCCACATCAGTACATTTTTAAAGCTATGGTGCCAGCTAGTGGTGAGGGATGATAGCGTCTCAAGCTTGACATTTATGTAAGCTTACAGTATATTTTTATTTGCATCATGATAAGGTGACATTAAGTTTTATTTGTCAGTTATCACTACCTCGTATCAGAAAAGGGCAAAATAAAATCAGCAGCTGCTGTCATTTCCCACTCGGATTTTAACTGGGTATTGTTTGTTTGAAACCTTCCTGCCATTATTGACGGAGTAATTGCATCATTCATCAGGCCATTTGCCAGGGAAGTCTTTTAGCCTGTAGTTTCTTGTGTGTGAGCAGCAGTTCTGATGTGTTATGAACCTGTAGGTGCACTTTTGCTTTTCTAGAAAAATGAATTCTGTAAAAAATGCAGTAGAGTTTAGTTGTGAGCAGCAAAAAGCTGCTTAGATGGTTTCTGCAACTGATTCACTTGTGAACACCAAGGAGAGCTCTGGTGTCATCAGTACAGGGTAAAACTCTGAATTGATTATACTTACTTGTAACTGATGCACCACACAGATGAAAATCCCGTATTTTATTAACATGTAAAGAAAATTTGAACAATTCATTACTGCATACACTATCTGTGTTTACATAAGCTCACAACAGAAAAATAAGCAACCCGTATGAATATTTGTAAAGAAATGTAAAAAATAGTATTTTTTAATTTTTTTTTTTGAACAAAGAGTCATTGACAGGCCATCTTTTCTAGTTTAATTAAGCAATAACTGTTCTCAGTGAGGTTGTGGAAGGCTCTTGAATACTAATAAATAAAACCAGAAGATGAAGCATTTTTTTCATTAAATAGTGGGAGCTGTTTATAACTCTATTACTTACTGCTAAAATCAATTATTATTACTAATATTCTACAAGTAATTTATAACTGAAGGCACACTGAAGGTTGTAAAGCAGGACTTTTCT
Organism: Nestor notabilis; assembly: GCF_000696875.1. NCBI lineage: Eukaryota > Metazoa > Chordata > Aves > Psittaciformes > Psittacidae > Nestor > Nestor notabilis. The sequence goes on from NW_009934772.1 coordinate 14,551, forward strand.
TTTTAAATGTCAGACGTAGCCATGAAGGTCAGCTATTGTGAATAAGGACATCTCAGATGAACACACTTGTAATAATATTTGTGAAGACAGATCTAGTGTTAGTGACAGCTGCAGGCAGTAAGCAGAGCTTTCACAGTCTCACTTCCAGTCTAATGCGTATGACTGGTCTAGAAGTACAGGGATGCTTCTAATCCAAGGGCATAAAGAAAATGGAGTGATTTTTGTGTAAAATTCAATCAACTGATTTAGACACACAAAGACTTTATTTTGAAAAGATGCTTGAAATATTAACCTGTGCAAGAAATAGTCTTCTGTTGTTAAAATAAACTGTAATCTAAGAGGTGTGAATGAATTTCAGGGGCCCATGGTGCATGTTTGTTTCTTTGCATGTAACTACTTGCAATGTACTGTCCTGCTTTCGTCATATGCTTCCTTTTGGTCCATTTCCATTGACTGTATGTTTGTGGCAGATGTGCACTTTCTGGGTTGGTTTGTTTTGTTTTTTTTTCCCATGTGCTGTTACAACACAGTTGCTTTAATTTAATACTACAGGGAATAGTTAAATAAAAAGCCCTATGTCCCTTAAAATATCAAAATACAAGTATGAATCTTTTAAGTGTGGGGTTTCTTTCTTTCATGCGCTTTCCTAATTTATTGCTGAAATAATTTGGAATAGTCTGCAAATTGGTAGTCTCTTGACATTTACATAACTGTTGATTCAATAAGGTTTTAATTTTTCAAAGAACTTACCATGTGTTGCCCAGTCATGACAGGCATAGACAATTCTGTGCACACTTTGAATTTGAGACAAATTCAAACAAACAGCATTCTTGAGCTTCAGTTTTCTCTTTTTGTGCTTTAAATTAGACAACTGTCCATGAATATTTTATCACTATGCAACTAAACCACGATTTATTTTATTTTATTTTATTTTATTGTAACTCCGCTATGAAAAAAAAAATGAGAAGGTCGCTTAATCAGATTAATGACTACAATGCTGTCAGCAGTGGGGTTAAATTGTGGAAGTATTTGATTTCCAAACAAAATAATGTGGAGTTCAGTGATCTAAACACAGTGACCGGCGTTTATTATGTTGAAAAATTAGTTTGGATTGGCAGTCCTTTAACTGTCATGGTATTATACTCCAAATGTATTTTGTGTCCAAAATAAATACTTTTTAGGGAGAAACAGAAATGAAACAAAAAGATTCTTTTAAAAAACATTTTTAAAGGTATTTTAAAGTTTATTTTTCACGTGTTTACTGGATCAGATATAAATTTAAGCATTTGCTCTCTTTACTACTGTAGACCATGTCTTGTTATAATAGCACTGAGATAATATATACTTAGTGTACTCTAACCTTGATACCCTTGTGCATCTCATAAAAGTCTCTGAAATATATGCATTTAAAATCTGTATAATAAATTAAGCTCAGTGGATTTAGAAACATCCAGATTGTAAGCATAAGCCTTGATTTTAAAAAAAGAAAAAAACCTACCTAATTTAGTTGTCATGTAATTCCTTTACATCCACTGATGTTGTGTTGTACTGAATTTTATACTATGACTGATGAAAAAAAGATTCACAGTAGTTTTGAAGCCAAAAGGAATGTGTTTGGAAGGCTCTTTGGCAAAAAAGCTGCTTTGTTATTTACAAAGAGCTACCACATTTGAGTACTTGGTGGTGGCGTTTTTTGCCCTCTCCTCCACAGCTCTGTGTCAGAAGATGTAGTGGCCCAGTACGGGAGTTGGCCACATCTGTCAGGAAACTGCTACAGATGGTTCAGCTCATTAGCTGACAGTACTCCTAGCAAACATCATCCATGAGTATGGGGACCTCACTTGGACTAAATGTTAAGCTTGCCTCCTGTTCAGTGCCACTACATTTTCTGCAGAATAAGATCCTTAACCATTTCTATTGGACTCTGGGTACACTTGAATCCAAACAGTGTGCAACCCTGTTTTATACAAGCATAGCTCCTTGTATCTTTTAATTTTGGCTGTATCTCGTATTAGTATGCCTCCATGATGATATCAGAACTGTGATGCAATGAACTCCAATGCATTTCTAATATATAATATATTTGTATTTGTAAAACCTTTGCTTTAATGTCATGTTTATATTGTTATGTGTGCAGTCACTCATGCAGAATTGCTCATCTTACCTTTCTTCTTGTTACTTCTTGTTTCTAGCAAGGTTGTGGCATGTTTATGTTAGCGTTGTTAGTAGCAGAGCAATTACAGCAGGTGTGTTTCATAGTTAATTTCTGCAGCAGAGCCAGCAGAGGGAGTATACACATTGGTGGTTTATGATACTTACAGATTTAGGCCAATTTTAATTCCTGTTTTTGTAAATACATGTATTTCCATATATGTGGTTATTATGTATAACAAGCTGGACAAATGTTTGTGCTCTGGAATTGCAGTAACTGTGGAGAAAAGCTGAACTGTCTATTGTAAGCTTTGATTTTGTAAGTCCTTGCATATATCAATTTGTGTACTGGGAGTAATTCTTTGGACAGGGTTTTTTGACCCTGGAGAGAAGAGACTTTCCCCCCCAACTCCCTTCTATTATATCACAGAATACACTGTCTTTAGAAAAACCACAACATAAATTTAAGGGCAGGTTAAAATGACTTCACACACTTGCAAGGTCAAGCCCTTAATAAATCACTATATGCATTGTGTGCAGTTCACCTGTGTGAAATAGGCTTGAAGAGACTGTTCTGGTTTTAGCTGGTATTTGGAGATACATTTTGTGTGTATGCAAAATATACTATGCAAAGACTTCTTTTTTTGTTACATGCAAATGCATAGATTCTTAGAATGTGCAATTGCTCTGAAATCATTCTCACAATCATAGTCATTGTGCCTTGGGCCTGCTCCCAAAGTTGACAGGAATTTTACATGAAGAAGTGTTGGGCCAGAAGGGTGGGGTTTTGTACAGTCTTACGTGTGTTTAAACAATACAGTGAATTTACTTTGTAAATTATGTTGTTTGCATCATGATTTAAACTTTAGTTAAATACTTTTCTTTGTATTTAGCATTATTACACTATGTGCTTGGTTAAGCCAGGCGGTGTTGATTATCATTAAACTGTTATTTATTTCTATTTTATTAAGCCCCTTTTTACATTCATGTTACAGGTTAATTTATACTTTTATTTCATGCACTACTTGGCTTTACTGATTAATATGCCCCATGGCATTCAATAAAGCCAGGCAGTGGAGGAAATAAGAGTGGTATTAATTTCTAACATTGCTATAAATTTGCCTTAATAAAACTAGCTCAATAACACTGCAGTAGTAATACAATGGATGCTTCCAAATTGTTAGCAAAGACACAACTGAAAGAACAACACATTTTTTTCTGGAATTTAAAAATGCTGTGCTGTCTTTTTGCTAGTGATCAAGTTAGACTACCTGATACAACACTGAATGCTCTTACATTGTGTTCTAAAAAGCAGTATATGTTTTTCCAAAAGAATTATTATTTTATTTAGTCAATAAGTTCAATCAGATGCAGATAAACCCTTTGGTTCCTTTCAAATGTCTTGTGGATTTTCATGCCCACTGTTATGTAACAGACTTCCCAAACCCAGATTTTAAAATATAAAATATATATATATTTAAAAAAAAAAAAATAATCTGGAGCATAAGGGTAAACAAGAAAAACTAGAAAAATAGTTTTCCTTTTTAGTAGTAAAATAACTACTATTGTTTCACGTTTTCCAAAATTTTCTATTGATTTACATGTTGGTTTTTAGTAGAATCACAGATAGGATCAGCGAATCTTAATTTTAGGTGTAGGAACTACTTGTGCTGGAAATATTTTTATTGTATTTTATTTGCTAACTGATAACTATGATAGCTGTATTTTTTTCAGGTCTAGGTTGTGAAACCTTTGTAGTATGCAATTCATAAGTAAACTTTGCAATATAACACCTAGCTATGACAAACATTTTAGTCATGCCTGTATTCTTTTCTTGGTCAAACTCATATTGACATAACTGAAGATTTTGCTGAGTAAGAGGGCTGTTATTTGACCTCAGTGTGAAATGAAAGCGTGGTAGAAAGTTAGCATACAGAAATCTGAACAAAACCGTAGTCCAGAAGGATTGCCAGATCCTCAGAGCTTGATCCTGGAGTGTGCATAGAGAAGCCCTTAGTTGTTCTGAAGCCAGTGGCATGTGAGCTTTCTCCGCACTTTGCTGGATCAGGCCTTAATAAATCACTCAACACATTTTGCAGGGATCACCCACAGGGTGAAAGGCAGCAAATGTTTAAAAGGATTAATATAAACATTATATATCAAATGGAACTTATTTTTACATTCAGGCAGCTATGAAAATAATGCTGTCATTTTGATAGTTGTATTGGTTAAAATCAGATGGTCAGCAGACTGTCTACTATCATTTGATTTTACTAAATAAATGCACTAATATACAATTACATAATGCATAGCCTGAGGATCTACCAATGTAGATTCAAATTCAAATTTTAGGCTTAATGTAATGGTTTTTGCTTAACATGTTTTTCTAAATAGTAACAAAACCTGTAAAATTGCCCTTTTTACTACATTACTTATTTATTTTACATATACATCTAGACATACCATTTAATTTTCTTATATGGTGCTGGTATAGTTTAATTATGTAAAATAACTGTGCATGTGTTCTGTAAGCTTTTAATTGTAGAGCTACTGAAGTTAGAAATGGAAGTGATCTCATCACACATGCAGGACACAGCAGTGTCCTACACGTGCCATGTGTGGTATTTTGTCTGGGCTAGTCCTCTTGCAGAATTCCACTTTATCAACTGTTTTCTCAGAAGAGTATTTAGTTCCTAATGGAAAACTAATTGTCTTCCTGTACCAAGCTTTAAACAAGATGTTAGCCAACAATAGGAATAATGGCATTCACAGACATGTTAGAGTCAGTGTTTTACATCGGGATATAGTCCGTCATACTTTGGGGGAAATTTGCTAACTGCTGTGTCAAGCTGGCCTACTTATTCTAGAATTGTGCTTCATGGAAAGCTCCTCTATATGCCTCTGGAGCAGTGTAAAATTAGGTTAGGCAAATAGACCATTATGTAGATTGCTTGGCAGTTTGGTTTGAAAATCTGTGCCACGTATTGATATTGGTGCCATGAAAATCTGTGCCACGTATTGATATCGGTGATACGTGCAGACAGTTAATACTTTCCATCGTTCATTGACAACAGGTAGCTCCCTGGATAAGGCATTTGGGAGGTATGTAAAAGATACTCAGAACATTTTCATACCTGCAGACTTAAGCAGATATGATTACAAAGGAAAATTCACAAGAGTAATTTTTAGTATTTAAGCCCCTGGTGCGAAGCTCTAGGTCTGTTTTCTTCTTGTATCCTCCCAGTGAAGTGGAATAAGTTGTGCTTGCAAAACAGAAAAACCTGTGTTTGGGCTGTGAGGCATAACATGTGCAGTTAACTATGAGAAGCTCCCTTCAGTTAACAGGGAGAGGGCCAGGGCCAGGACAGGTGAGAATCACCAGCCTGGGTGCTGCCTTTAAGGCACTCAGGGCTACGTCTTTTCCTCTGAGAGGTTTTCAAGCAGTCCAATTTGAAGGGATAGCTATAAATTATAAAGCCTCTTCCCCAGCTCCTGCACTGCACTTACCTTTATGCTGGTGCTGAAACAAGAACATTCACTGCTTTTTCAACTGTTCTCCAAGTGTCTTTTCTCAGTAGGGGTAGGACTGGTGTTTTGATTTCTTTTTCTCTTTTTTTTTTCCCCCTTCTTTTTTTATTTCCCCACCTGTAAAGCACAGGTGTGCTTTTACAGAACACAGAAAATTCTCTACTTTTTGCAGAAGGGAATAGGTGCTGATTTTCTATTCCACCCTTCCACAAAATGTTTCTCCTCTTTTAATCTATTTTTAGGGAATTAAATGGTGTTGCCTTTATTTATTGGCTGGCAATAAACATTATTTATTTGTACACCTCCTTCTTTACAGCACAATGCTGGAAGAGGAACTGTCGTCTAAACCTCGTTGTTAGGTTTTGTATGTCCAGCTGTGCATTTAAGTAACTTTTGTTTCAACAGTAATAGATCACTTTTAAGGTGATGTTTTCTGGGAACTAGAAGCAAAAATTCTAAAACAGTGTAGCCAAAACCCTGCCTGTATGTACTAGAAGAGTGTAAAGTGAACACAAACAACAGCCAAAATTACGTTCATTAAAATATTTTCTGGACATCTGAGACAAAAAAATGTGTGTGATAGGACATGTTAGTATGTATGATACATCCTGTATGAAGCGTGTGGAACAGATGAACTGTTCTGTTGCCCACGCTCACTGGGGATTCGAAAGGTGCCTTTACTTGGGCCTTCTCGCAAGCGGCAGATGACATGGAGACGGCCCCGTCCAGCGGCATCTGCAGCACCAGAGCCATCCGTTCCGGAAGACCACCACCCACCAGCGCGCTCCGCACC
>NW_009934773.1:0-2340 GCF_000696875.1 Nestor notabilis
CAACCCTAACTATTCTATGATTCTATATGCAAGTCTGGATTTAATTATATGAGCCTACATTTAAAATGCCTCCTGCTCAGTCTCTTGATTGTATCTTGCTCAGGCAGTGCTTCATAATCAAAATCTTGGTTTTATGGTAGGCTTGGTAGAGTATTAGTAAGAAGAACTGTTCCCTTACACCTGAGTCTTCATCTGTGTGGTTTGCTGTCTGGAAGTAGGCCTGTGAAGTTTCAAAGTTGTCTTTCTTCTCCTGTCAGTTGCACTGTAGAGAAATTCCCTCTTGTGTCTTTAATAAAGTACCAAGCAATGAAAGAGGCTTTGTTCATACATCTTTTTCAAGTGAAATGTATGTAACGACTGGCACTTTAAATTAAGGATAAAGTCCAGAGTCAGAAATTAAGATCTGATTGGAAATCTCAGAGTCTACAAAACCAGGTTAAGTGAAAGTTGAAGAGGTTCTGATCTTACATTATTTTATAATGCCTTAGATTAGTCTCCTCAACTCAACAGTTTTAATTGCACCAGAAGGAATACTCAGCTATACCCAAGAAGGTAATTGCTAATGTAGCAAGCCAATTACCTGCAAACTTTTGGCACAGTGAACTGTTAAATAAAGAAAGTGCTAGAAGTGTTCTGTTGCAGAGCTGGGCTTTCATTCCCAGATTAGCCCAGTGGCATTGAAAAGATTTCACTGAAAGAAGGTTGGAAAGTCTTCTAGATGTTCCGCTGAAATACTGCAGTAGTACAGAATAGTTTCAACATGTGTTCGTAGACCCTAGGTTTGGTGTTACTTCTGTACTGATAATATTTGCTAGCTGTCTGTCCTGTGTCTATTCATGATTTGTAGAAGAGAAGAAAGGAAATAAGTCACAGAACAGCTTTGAAGAGCAAGTCTCAAATATTTGGTACATGTATGTGCACAGTACATGCAGGTGATACATCGTTAAATGCATGTTTGGTTACCTCTGAGGCACAGTATGTAGCTCATTGACTGTCTCTTAAAGCCACTTGCTGCCTGCCGGTAGGAGTTTGAACAAGGCCCTGAGTTAATGGCTGTTGTCCCTTGGCACAGTAAGTGGCTGCTGCCTTGAAAACTGTAGAGTTTCTGGGTTCAATCCTCACGATGAGGAGAGTTCAGCTGTTCACTTACTCCTTTTCCTCTTGAAGCTCCCTAGTTTCTTGCCCATCAGGCTGAGCAAGACTTTTTTGCAATGTTTAATGATGATCTACTGAAGCAATCCCTTGAACATCTGGATTTCGAGCCTGCTGCTCACCTCTGCTTTCATTTTCCCATTACTTTTAAACAAAGCAGGAGGGCTGTTTAGGAACACCAAAATGAGAGCAAATAGAAAAGCAGAGAACCTTTGGTGAGGTTGCTGATTGTTTCTCCATGTGCAATAATGCAGTGAGATAGTACAAACTGTTGAAATCAGCCTTTTTCCTATAGGGCAGTTCAGATACAAACCAGTTAACTGTAACTGCACACGTGTCTAAAATAGATACTTTTTCTTGCTATAAAGAAGAGCTTTTAAATAAAGATCAACACTGTTTCTGGCAAGCTGTAGGAAATTTGTGAATGCTGGGTGAACACCAGTTCCTTTTTCTAAGCATTTCTTAGGCTTCTGGCTCTGACCAGTATTTACAAACTTCATTTAATTTCAGTTTGAGTGATGTTTCAAAGAGGAAAAAAAGCCAACACTATTTTGATGCTAATGTGCTTGAAACTTTTATAGGAAAAATGTCAGGTCCACACTATGATATAATATGCCAATTCCAGGAACTTCAGCGTTATCTTAATAACAAATGGGAAGTACTGAGATGAATGGTGGTTTGTTCACTAGTTTTTTGAACTCATGAGAGTAATTGCCATCTAAACTCTGCAGCTATTTTGATTCTGATGAAGAGGGGAGGCAGGAAAAATTATTACTTCAGAATAAAAGGTCCGAGAAGATTATTCATCTCATCTCCTCGCCTCATCACATGCTTTTATCATCTCTCCTTCAGGCAGCCAGCTGGTTTGTTTGAAATGAGAAATACTGTTTTTCTGTGCTGCTTCCAAAGTACTGTTCGACTTCTGTGTCGCTGTTGCAGGGGAGGCCTTAAGAGGGCATAGCTCAGGGAAATAGCTCTCAGATGTGCCTTGCTCAGGGGTCTCTGTAGAAATGAGCAGATCTCATGGTCCCACAGTGTGATGGCGATGCTGCTTGCATGACCAGAGACTGATAGAAGCCAGACCGACCTTCAGAAATTGACTTGTGTCCTTGACTGAGTGTGCTCCAGAAATGTGGATCTAAGAGCGTGTGTGGCATCTTCTCTCAAGACACATTATTATTTAAGGGG
>NW_009934774.1:0-1064 GCF_000696875.1 Nestor notabilis
CGTGGCACCGCGCAGCGCCACCGTCGCCCGTCCCTGTGCCGGCGTCCGCGCTGGGTGACACTGACCGACATCTGTCACACCGGGCCCTTCGCCATTCCCGGCTCCCCGGGAGAGCCGGCTTCCTGTGCCGCAGCACCGGCAGGGCTCCGAGCGCCGGCTCTGTCCCCTTTTTAGGTAATGTGCTGAGACGCTTCACTGAACTCTGTGTCACTGCTTCCCAAACGAGTCCATCAGTGACTTCAGGGTTTGGACTGACCACGTTTAAAATGCACAAATCGGCTTGACCACGTGACAGAGCATTCAGCACCCGTGGATGTGCCCGAGGTCCTCTTAGAGCTACTCAGATGACAAGACTCAAGGCTGGATTCCTGTGAATTGATCAACTGCTGCTGGTGGTGGCGGCTTTGTTCTGTTGTGCATGTAGCCCTGCAGTGTGAGGTTCTGGGGTGGTCTTCTGTTGCTTGAACCAGAGTACTATGTGCTTGGATTCCTTAAATGGGTCTTATTTTTTGCCCATAAACGCTCAGATTTCAGAACTGGAGCCAGCTGACCAGGCCCTGCTACAGCACCATCAGGCCTCTAGACGACTGACTATTGTGCATGCAAAAAGCATGAGCGTTTGGGAGCCATCCCATTTACTGTACATGTGCAGGCCACATGGATAACACAAGTTCTGTGAGTCCTATATTCCTCAGACATGTCACATTTGCTACACAGCGTGTCCAAAGCATAACTGCCCAGGAAGTCTCTGACAAGAAGTGTGGTGACGTTTTGCATACCACGCCATGTCATCTATCTTTAAATTAACCTTTAAACACTCACTGTGCTTGTGTGTTTTGTGAAGAGGGTGTTGGAAGTTTAGCATTGTCTAAAGAAGTGGTTTTTCTCTCACTTCTCCCCAAGCAGCTGTCCTGATCTCCTGGCTTTGCTCGTCCTGCCTTCCTGCTGCTCCCAGGTCTGAGCTCACTTTTAGACTGTGAGTGGTGCAAAGAGTACTACTGGAGGGTAGCGGTGGGGTCTGTGAGGGTGTTGATGGTGCGATCAAGAGAGAGGGTAGCTCCAGG
>NW_009934774.1:1076-3849 GCF_000696875.1 Nestor notabilis
CAGCCCTGCCTAGCTAAATATACACTGGTCATCTGTCTAGTAAATGTTCTTTCATACTAGGAGAAAAAAGGCAAAACTACTTTTCTTTTTTTTTTTTCCTTACTTGAAAACAAATAGGTTAAATGAAAATACATATTAAATAATTTCCAAATTGATGCAAAGATATCCTAAATATAGAAAACTACTAAATTTCTATGAGAAATTACTCTATTTCTTATTGTAGAAGCAGCAGGCAAGATGTAAATCCCTGCTGAGCAGACAGCACACCTTCGATAACCATCTTGTTAGTAAGGAGTTTTACGTATATGGAGACGTTGGTTGGTTTAAATACTTCAGGAAATATTATAGATAAAATCTGTCCAGCTTTAGATTACTTCATAAAAGTAACTGGTTTAAATGAGTATAAATACAAAAAAGAAACACTTGAGAGGCTCTGATTACTCCATTGACTGTGGTGTTTTGTGTAACAGGCGCTGTGCTGACCTCTGCCAGTGCCACACCAAGACACGAATAGTGCCAGGAGCCAGAAGCCACAGTAGATGGCTAGTAGAAAGAGCACTCATGGTTCTGCTTCACTGTGGCATGGTTTTCGAGTATGGGACCATCTTCTCTTAAGCTATTTTAATGAGAATGTAGGGGAATGTGCCTCTTAGTTGTTATGATAATGAAATGTATTTCAAGGATAAGCTTTACCTCCAGCTCATCTTTTTTCTGCCATTCTGTCTGGTTCAGAGGCTTTAGGGAGGTTTTTCAGAGTTTTTTAGAATTTGAAGTTCATCACAGTTGAACATTAGCAACTGTAAAAATAAAACTGCCATCAGGCTGTGACAGTTGTGGTACCTGTAATGCTATTTTCTTGGTACCTGGCAGCTTCTGTACTTCCATCCTAAGGAGAGTGCTGTGTGCCTTTCCATATGGCTATCTCTGAAGCTGGGAAGATGCTTCCTAGCAAACCTGAACAAGGCAAAAAGCCCTTCTTTGGAATGCTGTTGCCTGGCTGCCAAGGAAAGATAGGTTCCAACAGAAGTATTTTCTCTGCTTGACTGAGCTAAGGATGTTCACCTCCAGTCTGCGTGGAGGAGACCTTGGAGCTTTCAGCATTCTTTGTCCTCTCAAGCACTGTGATTGCTGTGTTTGGTCAGAACCAGCTGTCCCTTGTTCAAGAGCTGATCTCTCCTAGACTAGCACTGATGGAGGGTGCTTGCCTCAGAATAGACAGCAGTGAGTGGCAGTGGTGACATGCCTGGAGTTGTCTGCGTGCCTCTGCCTTCTCAAGAGGGTAAAGGAGAGAGGTATGGTTCAAGTTCTTACAGCTATCACTGCTCTTTGGAGTGCTGCAAAGCTGGAGGGGGGAGTGCTGTGGCTTTGCCCCATACTGCATCTGTTAACACAGGAGGTTAAAGTGATCTTCCTCTGCCTCTTGCTCCAGGAAAGAAGAGTTTCCTCTGGGGACACAGACAGAATTACACACACCTTCCCAAATGTCTGGTTTCTATAGATTTGGAGAGGAGGGAGAACAGTATTTTCTAATCTTCTCTGAAGCATTGTGAAGCAGCCACAGTCCCTCTGTGCTTTTTCAAACCTCGTGTCATTTGTCATGAGCTTTCACACATTGGGTGCTGCTACAGGTCTGGTTGTGTGAGTGGTGCAATCTTAAGGCTTGATCAAAATGGTTTCTCATGTAGGTAATTCCCTGTGAAATGAGAAGATTGCTTTATTGCCTTTTCAGAGCAGGAGAGGTGAAGGATAACTCATGGTCCTGCATGTGCTCTTTGGCAAACTGTTGTTCTCAGGGAACTGCTTTAGTGCCCAGCCTTTGCTTGTTAGGGAGAGCAGTTGAGAAGTTGCTGCTTTCCTGGCTGTACAGGGGACACCTCACTGGTGTGGGAAAATCACTGGCATGTTTCCAGTAATGACAGATTCCAGTAATCAAACCAGGAAGCAAAGGTTTCCACAAGTGAACAGGCATTTAAGATGTGCCACTTCTCACCAGTGTGCCATATCCGTATCTTACAGTGAGCATCTCACAGTGGTTGTTCTCCTACAAGCCTTTCACTTAAACTGGTCAGTCTGTATGTTCAGAGAAAAAAGCTGAGAATGCATGTTGACCACAACCTGGGAACTAGAGTTCTGCTGTTACTTAGGCTTATCAAATCACTGGAGGGGTTCTGAGGGTTTCATGATCATGCTGGCCATGATCCTTGTTGAACTGTGAAAAGGAAACCTTTTCCCAACTGCAGGAACAAAGCCTAGACTCCATAGTTACGGAACAAGAGCTTGTGACACAGATGAAGAACAGGTTACCTGTGTTCCCATGTCGATAATGCATAAAAGTGCCCTTGGAACTGCTTTTAAGTGTGCAAAATAAGGCACTAGGTATATAGAAGCACAGGTTTTCATGAGGTGCCTATATCAGATTAATTCTGGGTCAGAAGGTCCCTGAATCCATGTGGTGTCCTACAAGAAAAACCTTTCTGTCCATGGGCTTACTTTAGAGCACTTACATTGAAAAAAAACCAAACAAAACAAAGCAAAAGCCTTTTTGTGTGTGTCTCAGGCTTCACACCTTTCCAACCGATCTGTAAAGGCTATCACACTTCCAGGGTGTGCTGCAGATTTTTTTGTGCTTGTTAGTACACGGAGGTAGAATGTTCTGAGCTCCCAACTCCATGGATTGAGAACGGAATTACCACGTGAAGGCAGCATCCTTGGGATTATTTCCAGAAACAGTTCCCGAAGTTCAACCTGACGCTGAACTTCCGCACTCACAGCC
>NW_009934775.1:0-7250 GCF_000696875.1 Nestor notabilis
ATTATATATATATATAATTATTCCAGTGACTTTTCATTTGTCAATGAACTGTTCAATCTCCCTTTAATTTCAATTCAGAGAGGGGCTGAGGAGTTTTGTCCTGCAGTTTCCTGTTATGACACTCCTTTCCAAGTTCAAAATGAAAAAAAAACCCAACAAAAAAACCAAACCAAAACCAGAACAAAAAGACAAAAGCAACCCTGTAGTGATTTAGAACCAGCTCTTGCTACCTGCAGAACTCTGGCTGATATGACGTAAAAGCTGACATCATCACACCCTGCTAAGGGATGACACAACTCCTGGCAGAGTGCTGTCCTTCCTGGACATGAGGGTTCATGGGCCCAAAGATGGGTGAAAATGACTCAGAAGAGATCTAGTTTCCCTCCCTGAGGAAAAACAGCATCTGCCAGAGGGATGGGGTCAGGTGTTTGGGCCAGTTATAATTTTATCCTGAAAATCATTACATCAAAATTGCTCAATTTTAACATTTCCATATATCTTTTAAAGGGCTGGTGCCTTAATCCAGCTTCTTAAGTGAGCTGCCAAATTTGCTATAGCTGTGAACAGCTGTGTAGTATTTTATGTTAGAAGACAGCTGATCCTCATCATCATCAGATTTGGACACCAATAGTCATAGTGGTTCTACCTTCCTTGGTTCCATTCCCTCTGCTGTTACTGTAAAAGGTTTGGAACTTGGTTACTGCAATCAAATATATTCTCAGATACCGCAGAAGATGAATTTTCAGATTTAATTTTTCTTTCTTTTCCTGGGAGAAAGGAAATCAATTTACCCATAAATATAAGAAATTACATTAATACCTGTTGGGAGTTAGACAGCTCAGAGTGGTCACAGGAGCCTGATAGTTCAGAGACTGCAGTATGTGTTCTTTTTCTTTGTTTTTTCATTATCTCTCTGCTAAGCCCTTGGTAAACTACCATGAGATGAATTAAAAGTGTCAGTTTGAAATGACCGGAAATGGGTATAAATTTGAACTGTCTTTGCTGAGAAGTAGTATGAGATGGGATCGAGGCTAGAGGCAAAGGAGATTGTAGAAGGGCATCACAATGTAGAGCACACCGGCTGTACGCTTGCATGTGTGTTCTTAAAGCTACTACCAGCAAAGAAGAACTGCAAGCAGAAATGTGAAATCAAATCAGGGAGAATTGTTTCCTTTTGTTCTGTTTCAAGTAAAAAAAATCTAATTAGATATACAGTAATAATAATCAGACAGTGCAAAATTTATATATATTTTTATATATATAATTATGCAAATGTGATAATATGAAACAGTGCTCTCCCACATTGCCCAGTGAAGATAAACCTCACAGTCTTACTTTGAAATAGCCAAAACTCTTACTCAAACACACATGCAGAGAGAGGCAGAGTAAGAACAAAACTCAAAGGTATTTGTGTCTGCCCTGGGAGCAGCTGGTAAGAAAATGAGAAAACAAGAAGGATAAGGTCTACCTGGGGAAAAAAAAAATATTACAAAAGCAGGGACTGCAGTCTTCCACCTTTCCCCTTGGAGGGACACAATGTGCTCCAAAGACAACTTCAAAGAAACTTACTTATTTTACTCAAACCAGGCTTGTGAAACATTTGCCTAGTACGATAATTTAGCAGCACAAACAGCTCAAATTTAGCAGCACAAACAGCTCAAAGGCTTGGCATTTCTGCATGGTCTGCCCAAAGACAGCCAATGCTTATCCCCAGCTCTGACATATCAGGAGCTCACAGATCTAGAGGTGACAGATCTCAAAAAGGTCTGTTTTTCCCAACTTTGCTTCAAGGAAGTCCTAGATTAAATCACTGGGGAGAATTTTTCACAGCCTTTATAAGCATTGCTGTCAAAACCAGCCATGAAGTGATATTGTTGAGTAAACAGCACATTTTCCCTCCTGTTGTACACTGTTCCTCTGCAGAGCCTCCCATTTGAGCAAGCACAGGGAGGCTTGGAGAAGAGTGGTGGAAGAAAAAGCCCAGCAGAACCCACACAGCCAGTCCTCCCCAAACAGCTTGAGCTTCTTCACAAGTAAAACTCTTTCTGCCTCCAGAGACTGCAGATGCCCTGCAGCAGTGCTGCCTGCTGTGCTGAAATCCCTGCAGAGACACAGGGCTCACAGAGGAGGAGGGACAGCCGTGCTTTTAGCCACATCCCCTGGGAACAACCCTTCTGATGGGGGGGTTGGAACTAGCTGATCTTTAAGGTCCTTTCCAACCCAAACCATTCTATGATTCTGTGGTGTCCTGCCCATCCTGCTCACCTCTGCTCTGCTGAGTCTTGCAATAGATGTAACTGGTTTTAAAGACCAGGTTTAATGATTTTAATACTAGTTAAGTAGGTGCTAGTGTTGAAATGTCTTGAGGAGGGGAAGAATTCTGTATTTCCTGTTATTTGTCTTGCTTCACAGAATCCTATTTTTTTACTGAGCAGATGGAATATTTTTGGTTTGTTGAACATTTTGTCATCACTATTCAGCACCAGCTAGCTTGCCAAATGCTCTTGAAAAATACACAGTCATTGCAGTCTCCGGTCCTCACTTTTACAAGAGCAACTTTCCTCTTTAATTCCCATGAATCAAAATAACTATTTCTTTTTCTTTGATTTTTTTCCCCCTGTCTTAAGATCTGAAGACTATTCTCTAATTGTCTAAGTGGCAAAAACTCTTTCAAAGTAAGATAGATGTTACTGCTGCCAGAGCAGGAATAATCTTGGATGAAACCAGTAGGGAGTAGAATTTCTGCTCAGGGAAATCTACCTCCTATTTGCCAACAGTAACTGACAGCCAAAGATAACTGTGGTTTTTTGTTGGTTTTTTTTTTCCCAGCTGCAGGTTTCTATTAGTTTTTCAATGCAGAAGTACAAGGAGGTTTAGGTTGGGAACTCTGCTCAGTCTGTATACCTCCATTGCTTTCTGTCCTGCAAAGCCCATGCTTGGCCAAAGCACAATTTCTATGGGCAGACATGCCTCTTGTAGAAAGGCAGGCTGTCTGCAATCAAGGACATAAAAGATGGACCTCACATGTCTGCCTTTGTTTGGACGTTCCCCTGCTGAATCACCACGATGGTTAAACCCTGTTTTCTTTGCAATTTGAGTTTGTCTGGCTTCATTTTCAGTTGCCAGACATATTTTTGTTTGTTATTCTTTTCATGCTCTTTTTCCTTTCCACTGTTTTCTACTGTTTCCTACTTTTCAGAAGCCTTTAAACTGTAAAAAGCAACTCCGGGCACAGGATTTTTTTAATTTGTTTCAGCACCCTAGATGCAGGTACAAAAGACAGACTGATTTTTATTTACTGCTCCTTGGTAAAAAGGGATGGTACATATCTCATGCTCTTCAGAAAATCTGACTACAGTTTGCTACCAGCCTCTAGCTTTTCTGTGACAAGTCACAGCAGAAGAAAAGACTACTTCATGTTTTCTACTGCATTGTGACCCTTACAGTGGTTGTCCCTGTGTTTGCTTCCTCTACATCTGGACTGAACTTGCTCGAATTTGAGACTGTGAAACCAGCAGAGTTGCAGAGTGACTGTCAGTCTGTTTTGCATCTGTCATCTCTGATATCCTTGAAAAGAAAAAGAGCATGAGCATGGCTATAAAACAAAGACAATATTTTCATGAACTATGTGCATGTTTCCACTGGAAAAAGTTTGGTCTAGTGAAAAGAAGGGAAGAGGAAGTCAGTAAAACTTTTATTTCTACTATTTTCACTGTGTGGGGTCAGGAACACTTTGCACTTCTTCAGTACGTTACTAGCAGAATTTCCGTGCAATATGCCCCACTCCTTCTTCCTGATTTCTAGTTACAATATACTTATGGATCTTAGATTGTAAATGGAAGAAAACCCTCAGAAGGCCCACTGGAGTGTGGCTGGGTTTCTATAATGTTGTTTTTCTTTAAGACTACAAGGGGAAACTATCTCAGGAAGAAATATTAAATGTACCTTCCCCTATCACTATGGTAGTGAGTCAAGTCTCACTTTGGATATTATGAGCCCTGGGCAAGACTTCCTCATACTTCAGGAAGGACAAAGGGAAGAATTTGCTTTGAGGGAGTTTGATACAATGACGATTATTTACAGAAAAAAAATAAATCATAGAATTCCAGGTTAGAAAGGACCTCAAGGATCATCTGGTCCAGCACCATGTTCATAATGAACTTTTATACTTTTTCTGGTAAATGTGTTTATTTTTCCCCTTAATTTTCTCACTGACTCAGATCCAAGACAAACACTCCTTTACACTGCTGCCCAAGGAAGAAAGGTGACAAGACAATTTAGGCAATCTATGTCTGATCTGTGAATTCTGATTCAGTCAATTTCTGAATTTGCTTTATTATGAGTATACATATCATTCCTACATAACTGCGATCCAGTTTGTGGTAGCAGAGCCATGCCATGCAAGTCCCTGATCATGAACAGCAGAAGACTGTTAATCCTTGACACACTCACACAGGGAGGAGTGTTTAAGGACCATGATGTTCCTCTCTAGCAGAAGGCAAATTTGTCAGTAGGGATTGGGATTTTAAGGTTGGAGATACCTATACGGTAGTTCCAAGAAAAAACCCTAAATACCAAGAGGGAGGACACAAAGGCAAGAAATTTCAGGCAAGAAAATGAAAAAAGAGGATCTGCTTTTGTGTAAAAGACTATTTGCAACTGTTGGACAAGGCCAGGTGAATGAAAAACTACTTAGTCAGTTGAAACTCCAGGATGTGGAAAAAAATAATCAGAGAGCAATCTAACATCTCTCCCCAGAATGGCTTAACCTTGGAAAATCTAGAAATGGTGAGAAAACTGAGGAACAGAAATGGTTTTTCCTCTTTTGTTGCTCAACATTATGTATGTGTTCTCTGTACTGCCCGGATTCAGGGACTGCAGTATATAAAAGCTCTGTAAACCCAGCTGTATCTGCCTCAACTAGCACACTAAAGAGAAAAAGCAACAGCCCTGAAATGCTCAAAAAATCAGAAGGTTTGGGAAAGAAAAAAGCCCATGTCCAGGGAAAAAGAATAAATGGATTGCAGGACCACGGTGAAAATTTACATAGGAAGTTTAAGATGTGTTGACTTCAGTGTGTATAAGACCAATGCACCAACGCATCAAACGTGCGCCTGGAAGCCAAGCCACCCTTGGGAATATTATCTTTATGGATAAAACATTGATAATCTTCAGTATGAGATTTTTTTCCCAGGCACTTATGTTTCTTAGAAATCCTGATTGCCCAGTGTTCCCACTGAGAATAAATAAAAACCTTCTGAGCACTTTCAGGTATTTATTTAAGTATTTGAATAGATATTGATAGAGAAATTGATAGAAGTTGGAATCTTCTATCTTTTGCAATTCAGCATACAAAATACCAAATGATTTTATATGAAGTGATGTGGTCAACCGATTTTAGAGCAAGAAGGGCCATTATTGTAATTCTATCTACTGCAGAGCACAGACCCAAAGAATTTATCCAGTAATTCAGAATTCAAGAATATCTGAACACATCTTTCTTCTGTCCCCAAAAACAAGAGCTTTAATTTTTAGCATGTCTAAATCTGACTATTGCCCAGTCGAAAGCTGACCAAGTTACTCAATGAAGTATTTAATCAGCTAAAAAACATGAATTCAGCAAAACCAATGCATTTTCTATGCAGGGGAATTTCCAGTGTTCCTATACATAAACCAGGAAAAGTTTGGATTTTTCATGTGATAGAATTTTAATTTTCATATTTCTATTAGTACTAGATTTTCATTTCTAAATAGTAAAAGTAAATAATGATATTACTCTAAATCACTGAAAAAAGATGTTTTCTTCAACCTAGGCTGTTCTGGAAGATTGCTGTTGAGAAATAAAAAAAGAAATAAATTATATATTCCAATTTAGGTCAAAATCATTTTTCAGATCCCTTAAAATCCTCAGGAGAAGGAATCCTACTAAACATTTCTTAACTAGCTCCAGCTAGAAGAGATTTGTGTTTTTAAATATTTCTTCTTCTGAAATTCTCTTTTAAATAAACATTTGTGCAGTATTTATAGTACAAAAACACTCAGTTGTTTGTATGTTTCTCGTTATCTCCATTGCTGTAACATTGATTACAGCTGCCTTAGTGGAATATTTTCTGAGCCCAAACTTAATCTTACTTCTACCACTGTAAGTACACTGACAAGAGGTAAGAACTAATGAACAGTATGCTCATAGACAACACTGATGATAAGAGACACTCTTCTTGGCTTCAAACAAAAAGAATTAATGTGTGTTTTGTTATGAAGATCATATTCCACAGATAGATGAATGCCTCGCTGAAAGTTAGGTCTGGCCATGGGAAACAATAGTCCCAAGGACCAAATGATTTTAGTGCTTCTTCTGTAGAACTGTGGAACAGAGGTTTCCGGAAAACAAGCAGCAAATCAGCAGAGACTGTCTTTATATCATGGTGCTGTTACCAATAATTGCTTTGGAAAAAACTGTGAGAAACTCCACATATCCCAGCGGCAACACGGTAGTGAGGAAAGCCATGAGCACTGTTTAATTCCCACTTCAACTCACAGAAGTTCAGAGAACTAAGGTGAATTATGGTTATTTCTAAATTATTTTACTATAGTAATTTATTTTTGTAACAACTAAGTTATTAGGCAGAATACATGAAGGTAAATTAACTGTTTTCTTTTTTACTGAATTAATTACAAATGTCTTTGATGTGCATTGCTTTATATGTATTCATTTTTATATCTGGGTAGCAGTTACAGTATAACTATGAATTATATCAGGGTACAACAAAGTATTTCTAAACACATTACAACAACTGTACTTAACTAGCACTTCTAAGCTATTGTTCTCTTGGAGCAAGAGGAAAGATAAAACCCTATAAATTTTACTGTGAGAACACTATTAAATAAGGCAATGTGAGATGGGGCTTTTTTAAGAAATACAAATCAAAAGGAAGCACAAGAATTCACAATTTAAGTGACATTTATGTTAATCTTTTCCTCTTTGGCCCAGTTTGACAGACTGCTGTTGTCCTATTGAATCAATGTTAACTCCCATTTATGGGTAGGAAGAACGAAACTCTGTCTGAGACCTTTTGTTGCAACTGAAACTAAATTTGTGTTTCCTTTAAGACAAGTAAATGCAAAGACAAATATGAAGGGAGGGGAATAAAATTTTAGCTTCTGCTTCTTCGGTGGATAAAGAACTGGCTGGATGGCTGCGTGCAAAGAGTTGTGGTAGACGGCTCAATGTCTAGTTGGAAAACAGTAAC
>NW_009934776.1:0-17004 GCF_000696875.1 Nestor notabilis
GTGTGTATGTGTATATATATACACACACACATACATAAAATATCTGTTCTATCAATAGGGTCTAGCCTCAGTATTTCAGCTGTGCCATCCCACCTGGGTGAATCCCAGCCAGGTGGAGAGAACCCACCTCACCACAGGGGAGGGAATTGCTCTTACTGCCATTGTATTGATGGGGAGATCAGGACTTCCAGTTCTCAGTGGTTCAATCTTGGAAGTTATTGTTTAAACTGACTCTGAGTCAGGCTTGAAAAATAAAGGATAACCCACCTTTCTCTTTGTGCTCCCTCTTACTTTGCAAAAATACGAGCTTTTGGAACATTTCAAATGCCATTATAGAATCATAGACTGGTTAGAGTTGGAAGGGACCTTAAAGATCATCTAGTTCCGTGGGCAGGGACACCTTCCACTAGACCAAGGTGCTACACTGCCAGGGATGGGGCAGCCACAGCTTCCCTGGGCAACCTGTGCCAGGGCCTCACCACCCTCACAGTAAAGAATTTCTTCCTAATATCTAATCTAAATGTACCCTCTTTCAGTTTAAAACCATTCCCCCTTGTTCTATCCATACATGCCCTTGCCAAAAGCCCCTCTCCAGCTTTCTTGTTGGCCCTCTTTAGATATTGGAAGACTGTTATATGGTCTCCCCTGAGCCTTCTTATCTCTAGGCTGAACAAGCCCAACCCTCTCAGCCTGTCTTCACAGGAGGGGTGCTTCAGTGGAAAAATATTACCCTTTCAAATTACTGTTTTAGGCCAAAGCTTTGAAAGTCAGAGTGAGCTGAGCAGCCCAGATTTTTCTTCTTGCAACATCTTGTTATGTTGTGCAAATAAAAATCTCAAAGTTGATTTGGTTTGTCTGTGAGAACAAACACTTCAGAATTTTCTTGGACCAGAGTTGAAGGTGGCAGCCGATACAAGGCACGTGATGAAGGTTTCTCTCCCTGTTAGCCTGTCTCCTTTCCTGCAGCCCTTGAGGTTTGCCTTGTGTTTGCCATTGGTGATAACTCAGTTGACAACCATTTGTTACAACTGGGAGCCATTTGCTTATGATAATTATGGCTACACTGAAATGCAGGTTTGTAGGCAGATGGGTATTTATTTGTGGTGTTGAGTTGGGACCTTGAGTAAACTGGCATGGGACCGCGTGTGCTGCCAGCCTTCATGGCAGCTGCCAGGCACAGGGTGCTCTGGAAATCCTGCTTGAGTTATACAGGGGTGTAGAATGAATTTGCTTGAATTCCTGAAAAACAAAACTGGTCATACAAGAGCTGATTTTAATAATTGTATGCTATTTTGAGGGGTATGTGTTTAAGCCAGTGAAATGTTTCCTTAACTTGGGTTACACAGAGGATTTTCTTAAAAAAATAGCTATTACCTTTACTAATTAGACTGCAATAGTCTAGTAAATTAACCCAGAAGGGATTTACACACATAGCACCCCTACGCAGGGAATGACATTAGCTTCTTGAAGGCTACTGTAGCCCTTCTCCTCCTCTTGTCCTTCTCCTCCTCTAGCCTATAAATGTAATAATGTTCCAGTTTAATTTTAAGTTTATGGAAATTTGGATCCAAAGGCAGCTTTGACAGATATTCTCCTGAATTTGTAGACCATTTATTAATTTTATTTATGAAATGGTACCTTTTTGATACCCTGGTTTATTCTCTTGAAGTGTCTTGTTGCACACAGTGCTATCAGACCCAAAGGTTTGGAGACTGTAAGACACCACCAGCTTTGAGATAAAATGCTTATGTACCATTAGATAGATAAATGTGATATACCCATATTTATACATATTCTGGTTTGGAGACCTTCAGCACCTCCAGATTTATTTCTGTTTTTTAAAACCAGGAACTTAAGAATGAAGTTGAACAGGAAGCTGTGGCCATACCCCCCACCCCTTGCCTACTTCCCCTCTCTCACCAACTACTAAATATTGCAAAGCTCATAAATTGTGAAAGCTGGCAAATCAGAACATTGCTTAAATTTGAGACTGAGACTTGGGGCCTGGAGATTTCAATCCTGTATTACCTGGAATATATCATTACTGACAGACTTGCTGGGATTTGGTTTCTACCAGCTATAAAGTGGGATTCTCAAATTATGTCATGACAGCCTAGTTGCCTTTGATGACATGATATGCCATTTGGAAAGGGAAGAACCATTAGATGTGACACAACTTGGCATCCATCAGTCTTTTAATGCTGTTCCATGCCCTGATGAACTGAGGAAATGTGATCTGGGCAAAGCCCCAGTAGGATGGGTGGGAAATTGTTCTGAAATAGTGATTATCTTGTGGTTGCAGGTCAAAATACCATGATCAAGGGTTTCTACTCAGCATGACAGTATTTTCTACTGCTAGACAATATTTTCAGGAACAGCTTGGATGTTGGAAGAAGGTGTGCTTATGAAATGTAGAAAATACACCAAGATAAGGAAAACTAGAAGACAAGCTGGTGATTCTGCCTGAATTACACAGGGTGGAGACTTGGGTCTTGAAACACAGGCTGTGGTGTCTGTAATGGAAGTGGAGCTTGCAAGGCAGGAGGCACTTCTTTCACTGGACTTGGCTCTGGTAAAACCTAAGCAGCAGAGTTGTTTAGGTTTGGGCTTAGGTATGGCTCTAATATTGCCTTCCAGTCTTTGAGTCTCTGTTAGTAGCAGCTGCTTATTTCACAGAGATATTTAATTTATTATGGCTTGTTAAAAGATCCTAAGGTTTGAGAACAGTTAAGAAATTAACAGAAATGGGCTCTACACTGTACTTTAATCTGAGGGGCTAGTCCTCCACTCCATCAGCAAATGACTATTCCTTGTTCCTTGTGAGCATTGTTCACCTGAAGAAGTCTTGCTTTTGTAACCCAAACTATAAAGAGTCTTATCTTTTTGTGACAATTTGGAAGGAATAGGAGCACTTCTGAGCCATCTATAGGTCAGCAATACTTGCTGCCATTACTGGGTAACAAACATAAATCAAGAGCAATTGGTCAGGTAGTCTCATTTGCTGGAACTGACATTTCCAAAGGAACAGGATGAAGCAGGTTAGCCCTGCCTTTGGTTTTCCGCAAAAGAAATAAACACTAGGTAAAGAATCTATTCTCAGAAGCTAAGGCCAGAAGGGGTTTACCGAGACTGCAGCTCTGACGCTGTGTGCAGGAAGTGCCAAATGTCCGCTTGGCACCTCTGTACCATGCCAGTAAATTGTCAGTGTTACCCTGGCCAAGCCTGGGGAGGGCTGGCTGGCATGACCCAGTCTTTGTCCTGAGACTAGGCATCCTGCAGCACTGCTGGCTGGTGCAAGGCAACTGTGCCCTGTGTCCCGTGCTCCTGGGAGCGCTTCCAGGCAGGCTGGGCTCTTCTTGATAAAGCGGTACCTGGAAATAGGTTGTTGTCAGCACCTGCTTCCAGGTACTGTTGGTTTTGAGAGTCCTGGGTCCCACCTTGCAGAGGTGCAGAACTAGCACAGTATTTAGAAGCTCTTGGGAGAACATTATTACATTTCTTGGCAAAAGGAGGAGGAGAAGGGCAGCCTTCAGGAAGCTGATATAATTCCCCACATAGGGGTGTTACGTGTGTAAATCCCTCCACATGCAGATAATATCACACCCTTAGAGTCTGCAGCTCTCTTACTGATACTGCTTAAGCAGGCTTCTCCTCCAAGCGTGGCACTGATCGGACAGTTAACCCCTGCTGCCTCTGCTGATGTTTGCCACAACCTCTGAGCAAGGCATAGCGTGCTCTAGCACTGTTCAGCAGCAGGCCAGGAAACTGCACCCGTCTGCAGGTCTTCAGTCTCAGCCTGCTTCACTCACTGAGTTTTGAGACGTGGTTCTACTAAGGCTGTGAGGAGACCTCACTGCAGCCTTCCACTGGAACAGGTTGCCCAAAGAAGCAGTAAATGCTCCATCCCTGGTAGTGTTCAAGGCCAGGTTGGACAGCCCCTTGGGCAACATGTTCTAATGGAACGTGTCCCTGCCCATGGCAGTGGGGTTGGAACTAGATGATTTTAAGGTCCTTTCCAACCCAAACCATTCTATGATTCTATATGTTGCCTGCAAGAGGGAGCAGAGGTTGCCTCTTCTCCAACTCCATAGTGAGCCTCAAAAGAAAGAATTTTTCCTTTTTTTTTTCTTTCGAGCCTTAATCTGGTCAGTGCTCACTTCCACCTGCATGCATACAGCACGCCAGACAATGTTTTTTAACACAGATAGCCTATATATTTGTATGTCATTGCAGATGCGCTTAGATTGGCATAGAAAGTGTTGCCTTTTAGAACTGCCTTCCGATACACCTATCAGCTCTTGTTTGCTTAGGCAGCAGTAAATAGCAAAATCCCCAGCATCTTCCTATGACATGGGTAGGCTCTTAGTTCGTCATTTATTCTTGATTTGTTATTTTAAGACACCACTGGCTTAGGACATGCAAGAGTATGCACAGCTCAGGCTCTGGACTAACCCATCCTCACTTCCCATGAACACCTCCCTCTGTCAGCTCCTTGGACCTTGTGGGAGGTGAGTTGAACCTTTCTCAAATTGCCTTCATCTAGAAGTGTGTGGCTTTGGAGTCCTTCAGGGCCCACGTGTGCATCACCTTGACGGGAGTGATTCAGGCAGGAATGGTTTCTTTGAAGCCTGAGTGTTTGCAGGCTCAGTGATCCCGGTCCGGGGCCAGTCTAGGTATTGACAGGACTTAGCTAGAGGCTTATGTGGCTATCGGTCAGCATCAGAAGGTGGCTGTAGGCATAGTAAATAACTGAAAGAAGCAAACTCAGCTTTGGCAAGTCCTCCTGCTGCTGTCAGAGGGCATTGCATCTGAGCTGGATTTGGCTCCTGGGGAGGCGGAGTGAGCCAGTGGGCAAAGCAACAGGGGGAGTCAGAGACCTGGCTTTGTCCCCTGCCTCTGCCACCACTGCCAGCACCCCCGCTCCGGGCAAACCACCTCTTCTCCCTGCGCTCCTCTCCCCTCCCAGCTCGGATTGCTTTTATTTCTGTATACTGTAAGCTCCTCAGGGGACAGGCTGCATTTTACAGCTGCAAGCGGTACAAGGGATACCACTAACACTGAAATAATTGGCTGTCAGCTTGCAGAGTAGAAAAGAAAATGGTGCGGTGTAACATTCTGGAGTCCTTTTGGGTAATAAAAGATCTATTGCAAAGCTCTTTGGCTGCAACAACAAAGCTTATTGATTAGCCCGAAGTATTCCAAATTGGGTCTTTCTGCCTGAGAAGTAGCAGGATGAAGAATTAAAGCACTTACACAAGAGAATATTGTACATGAGTTATTGAGTAACCATCAGCTCTGCTCAAGAGCTGCTCAGTTCCTCTGGACTGCTTGCAACTCCTGAACATTTTATCTTTTTCCTTCAGCATTTTCAGGCGTGTGCCAGCTTCTGTAGCATATAAACTAGGTGCTATTTTTATTGAATCTGGCTTTAATGTAGTAGATTTTTCACACGTGTGTTGGCTTTTTACTGTTGGTCTCATTCCTGAACTTTCTGGCACCTCTGAGTGTAAAGTCAGTTATGCACACATTGTTTGGCAGATGAACTCCTATTTCTGGGAATCATTTTCCTTCTAAAATGTACTTTTATATTAAAAATGTGATCTGTATCCATAACCGAGATATAATGGCCTAAGATTCCAGCCCAAAGATTTCTGCAGCCAGAGATCACCACAACAGGGGATGCGGCCCTGCTAGGAGACCTCCACTTTCCAAGCTGTGAGCATTTCTATTAAGATCTTGTTTTACTGACTCAACCTCTGCCTCTTGGAGCTGAAAAATTCCCTTCTGATCTGGCACTGGGGAAATCCAGCCCGAAACAGACAATAAAAAATGCTGTCTTCCAACACTGTCTCTCTTCCCAGTTCATCTCCCTACTAGATCCATCTCACTGAGCCTCCCTACTACCAGCTTTAACCCAGCTACTGCCTTGGCAGCCCCTGGTGTTCTCTCTGGCACCCCTGGGTTCTGTGTGGAAGGCGGAGGGTCAGTGAGCTGGCTGACCACCCTTCCAAAGGCGCTGTCCCCTTTTTCGCCATCTGCATACAAGCTGCCTGGGAAGAAGTAACCGTGGCTGTGTGTGGTTTTCTCACCCAGGGTGACCTGGAACACATCTGCAAAGCCCTCCAAAGCAGCAGTAATGTGCTCCGTTAGGACATGATTCATCCTGCATACTGCATGGGTGGCTGCTCAGGGAGAATTCTGACATTTGCATATGCTGAGACTTTCCATTTCTCTGTTGTCCCCGAACCCCTGCACTTTGTCTGGTAGAGCGCATGGGGGCTGCACAGCCAGGAACAACCATCCCAGGGGGGATCTCTCCCAACTGGAGCTGACCCATCAGGGGCAGTTCTCCCCCTGGCTGCATCATGGGGCAGAAATGAGAGTAGCTGCTCACAGACAGGTTGAAGGATGGCTTTAGACCCTCAGCTCCTGCTCCAAGCAAAGCTGGGACAGAGCTGCCGTCCAGGGGCTGAATGGGAATTTGCTATCTGCAGGGCAAGAAAATACCAGTCCTACTGCTCGGGCAAAACCAAAGCGTGGCAAAGGGAAGCGCTACAAACAGGACTGAGTCATGAGTGCTGCTTCTGGGAAGGAACAGGAGCTGGGCAACGAGGCAATTGTCTCTCTCTACCTTACGGCAAAACTGGATTTACTTTGGCAGCTGCAGAGTGCGAGGTGGGTCAACCCCAGGCGAGAGGTGAGTGATGTTCCCAGGGCTGAGAGGCTGCTTCCTGCACTTTGCCACCCAGACTGCTGTCAGCAGCGCTGCATGGAGCCAGTGGGACACGGCTGCATTAACTGGGAAAGATGGAGGAATGGTGAACAATGGTAAGGAAACTTAATGTCTTAGTGATTAAAAGTATAATTGGCACAGACAACTGGATCCAACTATTTAAAAAAATTAATCTCAGAGACCTGATCTTGCTTCATATGGCCTAAATACAATTTAATGGGTGAAAGGGTGTTTTTCTGCTGGCATGTGCAGGCTGTTCTCTACTGTAAATGTACAGTATGTATGTACAGGTTCATGTGCTTGAACTTACTGTTATTCATTTTGGCACCAAAACCATAATTAGGCAATCCTGGTACTTGAAGTGCAGATCTAAAATAATGTAGTAATGTGTTCAAATCCTTTAATATTGAGGGAACATAAAACTTCAAGCTGTTCTCAGAAGGCTACCAAAACCAGGTCTGATACTAAATGCAACATTTTAAAGAAAAATTTCAAACAACACAAATTTAGCGGGTAGGAATTTATCTATCCCAAAAGAAACCCTAACATAGAAAGTATCCCAATGCCATGGGAGCCATGAGTAAATACTGACTCATCCTAACTAGCAGGTGGAAACATATTTCAATAGTATCGATCTAATTATGGTATAACTTTGGTTTAGGATACAGATTTAATAGCTAGGTTTGATACAAAATAGAAGATTTATGTGTTTTAGTTTAGTATTTTAGAAGCAAAGTTAGGGTTTGCCAAAACGCACTCAACAGAAAATCTCATTCTAGCTTAAGTAGGCTTTTGATCAACTTCCGGGTGAGCACAGGCATTTCTAGTGGCCATCACCTTCATGATGAGTGACTAAAAAACATCTCTACCTCAGAGTGCTTTTTTAATGCCCAATTCAGAGCCCCCACATTATAGCCAAATAGAAATATTTACATAAGATGTGTATAAATATAAAGTTTATTCAGTATAGTGTTTAGAAAAATAAGTTCACATCATCTCAGAATACAAATAAAACACTTAATTGTCCAGGCACAAACCCCTATTACAGTACAACAAACATACATACTTTAGATCTCTTTGGTTGGGTAATTAAGCACAGATATGTTTGATGATACACTCTGGGGTGGCATCACCTAACAGTGCAGTAAAGTCTTCTGATTATTCCCTCCTCTAATGCGTACATTCCGCTTAAGTTTCATATTTGTTGTAAGGCACAATAAACCCATATCGCAGAAATAACTGGTTAGTTCTGGACAAACAGTACATGCAGCAAAAGAACAAACATCCTCTGAATGTGAATCCTGAAAGTCAGGAGATTCACCCCTTCCTTGAGTTCAGAAATTTAAGAAGCTACTTTTAAACTATATGAAACATACAAGTAAGGTATAAAATATCCTTCAAGATAATAACTGCTAGGAGATACAGGAAGACTTCACGTCTCCTTCCTTGCAAAATGTCATTACCTTTGTTTCCAGAGTTATAAAATTACTACTCTTTATGAGATGCTTCTTGACCACAAGCACTCATGCCCCCGGAGTCCTGCACACATATTTCATATGAAAATGGAGGGATGCACCCTCCTGGTTGTTCATCTGCCCTTGCTAAGGAAGATGCACAGGCACTGGTTCCTGTGCACATGGGACCAAATTCTGCCCTGCTTTATTTAACTGAAAACAGTTATTGAGGTGAATTTGCAGGATTTGAAGTAAGAATCTGTCCATTATTGTCATTAATCTCGGATTGACAATAATAACAGTAAAGACGGTTGCAGCCTTACTTTTGGGTAAAGTAGCTTTCTGAATGAGTCTTCCTGAATCCAAAGGTAGGGTAAAGCAGTAAATGAAAGAGGTATATGCTTTGATAGACCATGACCATTCAGTTATAACTGTCTGAGTGTCAGCCTTGTGCACTGGTTCATACTGCCACCATGTACTGAGTCAAACCCACCCCTGATCCAACTCCAGTGAAATGATTGGACCATATTCTCAGCTGGTGTGAAAGAACATTAAAGTCAATGGAACTGTGCTAGTTCAACCCAGCTGAGGACTTGGCCGATAGCTGTCTGTGATTTATGTGGCTGAAATGTCCTTTTAGGTAAGACCACAGGAATAATGCTGCAAATAGTCCAGAAAGAGCATCCAATTTAAGGTATTTCTGGCTCTCTGCAAAACTCTGGGTGAAACAGAGACAGCTTTAATTAGAAGTAGTAAAGAACAAAGGGTTTTCTAACACCATGTTTTGCAGCAACTTGCTTAAACTTTAAGCATCTTTTTCAAAGCTGAATCTGGGACCAGAGAAGTAGTAGAATTTGGCAATGTTTCCTATAAGATTTCCAGTGGACTTAAAAGTTACAAACATATATGAAGTTGAAATGATTCCTTATTCTCATCTGTTAGAGAGAGGGAGGGAGGGAGGGAGGAGAAGGAACACATATGCCAGATAGGCATACCTTCCATTTACACAACAGAATGTGATAATAAGGACTGTGTGTGGGGCTTGGACACTCACTGCCATTTATGTGTGTGGGTGATGAGCATCTGTACCCCATAAACACCACGTAAAATCCTCAGTTTCAGGATCAGTGGAGCAATGCCTTATTTACAGCAGCCAAAGATCCAGCCCCAGACGCTTTTCAGGGCTTTGTGTACTGTATATTTAGAGCAGTTAGCCTGCTTGCTTGAGGGCCACATAATAAAACCTGACCCTTACTTTACAGTAGGAGTAAAACTACTATTTAAATATCTATTTTAAAAACACTGTACCGTGCAATGAGTCTTTATATTGTGCATATGTACCTGCAGAAAACATGAGGCTATAACTACCTTATCTGGAGGGAATGACACTTATTTTCATTGGGAGAAAGAAAAAGTAAAACTGAATAATAAGTTACTTGATATCTGGAAGACTAGAATAGATTAATCTTACTTTGCCCCAAACCACTGCTTTTATATACATCCTGCACTCTCACTGAAGAGTGGGAAGTCTCCTATTAGAAGTACCAAACACTCCAAGATATGCACCACTGTAACAACACACACAGTTTTCATGTCATCTGTGCTGCAAAGCCACGGAATTTAGAGTCTCAGTAACACAACAAATGTGAAGGAGGGAAAAAAAAAACCACAAAAGTAACAGGTACTAGTGGAATACCACAGTCTTTTCAGTTATGAGACCAGATTGCATTAACAACTGATCACTCTGAAATACTCTCTAGCTTGCCTTCAAATATAGTCTGAGCTTCACAGAGCAAAAGTTAAGCTAGAAACAACTCCTTCAGAGCCATGCATATGCTCTCCATTAACATGACAATGATACAGGGTCCTTCTAGTTTTCCAAACGGTTGCACAAATTCACGCAAAGCAAATACAGCTACTGTTATTGTCATCATAATCCCCTTGGTTTTATGGGTGAAGAAGAGGTGGGAAGCAGACTGCTCATGCTGGAGTCCAGCAAACAGATAAACAAGCAGAGCAGAGAGAACTCTGCCCTAACTGATTCCCTGCTCACACGGAGATCCCCTGAATGTCAAGGGAAGTTGTGCCAGGGGAACACACAGCTCCATGTTCTGCTTGTGATAACCTCCACTTTAAAGCGCTTGCCTTAAACACTCGTTTTGCTTGGGAGCACGTGGGGACAGCCAAGTGCTAATGGGCTGTTTCTGTTTGCAGAGCATTAGTGACTCAGTACAGCTGCAAAGTGCACCCCTTGCACACTTGCTCTTCCCTTTCCCTGTACTTTTCCCTGCAGCCCTTGACTCTGGCGTGCAGCATGGACTCCAGTGCTTACCAACAGAGCTCAGCTTCAAGGTTCCACAGAATACCTTGCACGCTGCATTCAATATAGTGCAAAACAATAGCGAGGATGCCTATGCTATGCTCATGGCGCACAGAAAAAAAGCATTCCTCAAAGGCTTTCCACAGAACCAGTTAACAACCAAGACAGAAACAGACTGGGATGTGCTACCTCTATTCTTTTTCCTTGCCTTTTTTTTTTTTTTGTCCTTTAGAGTGATCTTGTTTTGTCCTGAGCCTGATTCAGAACCCACAAAAGCTTATGAAAACATTTCCCATTGCCTTCCAAAGGCTTCAGACCAGGCCCTGATGAGGATGAATACATGCTTTAGTTACTGTATATATTCACTTTAGAATAAAAAATAATAAAACAAAACCACAAAGATTAACAGCATGTCATTTTCATACTGTGTTCTTACTATTATTTTAAAGCTAAGGATGTGCTTTTCCATGCTACAAAAACTCCTCTGGAGGAAAGGTAAGATCTGTTCCACCTGCCCATAGCCTGCCTGCTTCTGCTGTCCCCGGTGCAGCACAAAAATGTGAAGGGAGAGGAGACCTATTGCCAGCCAAGCTGGGACCATGGCTGCTCCCACGAGCCCTTTGGGCAGCTGCAGTTCCCACCATCAGCCCCCGCGCTGCTTCTTCTGGAAGATTATATAAATACACACTTGAGTGCGCTCCTGGATGGAGGCCTGCTTGCCTGAAGAGCAGCTGAAGCCCTCCCACACGGGCTTTTCGGCCAATGGGTCTATGTAGACATGGGGCTCCCTTCCCTGGCCTACCCATCCAACGTTTCCTGCTCAGCTGCCTGAGGCTGGAGCCAAGACCTTTCCCTTGGCATGACAGTTCTGCCCATGGTCCGTCTCTGGACTCCTCCTGCTCTGCTGATGTGGTTCAGAAGGACCTATCTTTGGCTCTCTGCACTGCTAGTAAATGTCACCCATGATGGCCGAAAGACTTAAAACTCTTCTTACTCGTGCAAGCAGGGGCACTGAAGTCAGCAGGTCTACTTGCAGAAGTAAGGCATCAGGATTTGGCCCTGAGGACGGATATTTGCAAGTCAGTGTTTTTATTCCTCCTGCCACTGTGCTTTAGTAACAAAGATAAGGCCACTAGGAAGAAAGGCACATGGAATTCTGTAAAAAATACACAAAAAGGTTCAACTAATTTGCAAATTACTAACAAAACAAACAAAAAACCCCTGAACACAAAGACAGAGGGGGTAGAGACAGGGACCTCCTGGGTTTGTGAGACTGGGAGCTCATTTTCTAGTGTCAGTGTGATTAACATTTTACTTTTACAGTCTATTGCTTGAAAAACTACAAAAAAGTAAAACCTTGTCAGAAACAACTATGCTTACTTCCTGTTCAAACAATAAAAATAAATTAAACAGCCAGAAAACGTTTTCCTTTTCAATGCATTGTGTCTAAATTGAAAGGGAACATAAACCATAAATAAAATCCATTGTACTAATTTTAAAAAAAGTCTCCTTTATAAGAACTGAAACAATATTTACATTCATACTGGAAAAAAAGCTTCTGAGTTGCATAATTAAGAGTTTCAAATGATATTTTTTCTGGTGCACTGACAAAATGCTAGCTGTAGCATTTACACACCTGTAAATGTTTGATGTGAGATTTTTGGTTTGAATGCAAGTCTGCTGGGAAAAAGCAAACACACCAGTAACAATATTATTTATGATTTTGTTTCACTTCTTAACCTCAAACAACATAAAAGCCGGTAAGGTATCGTCTTAGAGTTCCTTAGAAATTTCTCAATGCCCATGAACTAGAAGTAAACAGCAAAAATGACTGCATTGTTTCTACTTTTTTGGAGTGAGAGATTTGTGTTTTCTATCTAATGTTAGGAGTGTATACTTACTGTTGAGAGTATGTTGTACTATGGAGAGTTTAGTTAAATTATCAGGGTAGTATCTTGTAGTCAGACCTGTACCCATTCGTTCAGTATTTGCTCTGGCATTTCCTTTCTCCTTTAATCTGCTTAAAAGAGAGTACTGCATGCAAACCAAGTGTGGCAACCTAATTCCATCGCTGGAGATTCCTCTGTACACTGATGCAGACCACTTAAGTGTTCTTCTGTTTTCTTTAAATGAAAAAAACCCCAACCACCAAACAACAAAAAAAACAACAAAAGAACCCTACTTGGTGTTTGTTAGGGCCTCAACAGGAGACTTATCTATTAAAAACAGAAAGCAGGGGAAAAAAGTTACAAGTCTTGCATATCTTCATCCATCTGAACTGTCTGCAGTTTGGCAAGTTCTTTTTTGTCCGTTTCCAGTTCTTCACAAACTGTGTCAACCATGTTACTCATAACATACTTGGATTTCGAATCCAGCATCATTAAATTGCCAGTTGACTTACTCTCAGCATTAGGTAAGAAATTCTCTTTGACATCAGGTACGGCTTGCAGAACTAACCTGTGCTCTCTGACAAAATCTTGATGTACTTGTGCAGAGGAGTGGCTGACACGGTCTCCACTTGTAGAAACTATTTCTCCAAGCGCAGGCTGTGCTGTAGAAATGGACAACAAATCTTGACTGGTAATGAGGGAACAGTTCTGAAGGGTTGCATAGTTAGTGTTGCTGATAGATATCACTGTAGAGGTGCTGGTCACGGGTGATGACATGGACTGGCTCTCTGAGATACCAGAGTTCAGTTCTGCAGCATTTAAAAGAGTTGGTGGTGTAAGGGAAAAATTATGTGAAGGTGTTACATTCACTAACGAGGAGGCCAGGGACTGGAGTCCTCCACTGGATATATTTTCAGAAGACATGTTTACATTTAGTTGCGTGTTCTGACTGACTGGCATCAACTGAGAAAACACAAGGCTTCTTTCCAGTCCTTCTTGCTTGACAGAGCCTACTGCCTGGCCTGAATTGGGAACTGTATAAACGACCGCGCTTGGAGCGAGGGGACTGAAGAAAACCTTTCCTTGTTGCACTGCTGAAGATTCAGTCGTAAAAGTTCCCCCATCAGATGTGCTGGGACTTACTGAAACATTACCTAGATGAAGGGAAGCAAAAGAGGAAAACACAGGTTACAGTTTGCAGACAGTTGTGGAGGCATTTTATTAAGACATTTTGGTCTTTTTTTATATTTGCAGGACACGCATGCTAATATATCATGCAGCACAGAATAGCGTTGTTTGTAACAGGGGAGAGAAAATTCGGTATGAACAAATAAAAGCTGTTAATAGAAACTGCTTCTAGAAAGGAAAAAAAAAAAGAAAAAGGGTTCTGGTATATTAGGTATCTTTCAGGCTCTCATTAAGGGGCAAACAGTCCTCAGCCATGTGATTAAAACCAACGTGCTTTGGCCTTCACTAGTTGCCACCACTCAATTTCTATCTAAAAATAGAAGCATGAAAGGCTATTAAAGATAGTTCAGTGACAGACTACAGCTTGTGTGTGGGAACTGGAGGCATATCACGTGAAATCCGCTACTGCTGGGCAGAACCTACCTGAGTCAACCTGTAGAGAAAAACAACAAAATCCAGTAACTTCTATATGGTTAACGAAGCAGTTCGTCAAGCACTCGGACGTACTGCCTTTCACCTCACTGTGTCACTTATTTCTAAAGCCTAAACCTACCACATCTATCACGCTGTGTAAAAATCACACAGCAACTGCCTACCCTTGCTGTAAGCCATAGCACTGCTTGCGTGATGCTGTAGCTAGTCAAAGCAAGAAGAGGTGGCCAGAGATGACCTGAAGTTGTTTTTACTGGACATGCCATCTAAGTTGCCATTATAATAATTCAAAAAATGAGATACACTGGCTCTTGGGACTGGGTCCCAGTTCAAACACCTCCGTCTCACAAAAGCAGTTTAATTAGAACATGAAGAGGCTACAGTTGGAAACACCTAAAGTTTTTAGAACAGTACTGAAGTTAAATTTCTCACCTGGGAAATATTTTAGCTCCCTATTCATTTCTGTTAACCAATGATGATTTTTTGGAAGATACAACTTGTGTAAACTAGAGTAATAAAGTGAGGCAATTTGAAGTTACCTGGTGATATCATTTACTGTAGCTTACTTAAAATATCCTGCAGCACACTGCAGTTGGACTAAACAGTCAGCTATCCATCGTCTCGTGTTAAGAACACTAAAAAGAAATCAAAGCAGCAAATACGGATCTTGACTTTTCTCTGCACCAGATGAGATGTATGGTGGATCACTCTCCAGTGGGAATTCTATTTTTAACAATGGGGAAAATATTCAGAGAGGAGCTTGCTGTGAATATTAGGACTTTCTAATGCAGTAGTTCCACGTTACCTACGGGACATAAGTCCCTTTCTCACCTTTGCTGGCTGTCAGTTTATGCCTTGGAGCATGTGGATTCAATGGCTTTTGTAATTACACGTGGTGTTCAGACTAAATGTCTTCTCTTTTTCATCTTATGGTTACATACCAGTAACTTCCACTGACCGTGTGTGTCACATTTTAGTATCTTATAATTGTGCACCCATTTAAAATGTGTTTTTACAACTTCAGTGTTCCTCCCCATATCATAGCAAGAATCGTTGACTCTCTATACACATTTAATTCTAACAAGCTAACATGAACACAGTTTCATTTCATTATAGTACTCACAGCTCCTGAAAGTAGGGAGATTCATTCACATTTAATCGTTTTCATAACCAAAGATACTGTGGCTAATGAGTAATAAAGCTGTTTGGTTGTGTTTTATAACCTGCTCTAAAACTAGGATCCAGAACTAGGCTTGTGCTCCCTGGGATTCTTCCTGGCCAGCTGCAAATTTCAGTCTATGGTATGTTAAGACAAACTCTAAAGCAAACTTGGGGAGGAGCCTGCACACTTGGCACGTGAACCTGCGATGACATATTTCCCTTGGACCGAAGGCAGTTCTATCCAAATACCCTCACATTTCATATCTACAAGCTATTGCATATTTCTATTGTTTCCCTGCAGTTTAATCTTTCTTAATTAGAGGACAGAAAATGTACCAGCATAACTGTTTAGTCATGTTGTGTCTACAGGCATTTAAAATTTGGTTTTATGAAATGCTTTGGTTAAAAAAAACTAAAAAAAAAAAAAACCAACAAAACCCTAAGAAAAAAATCAACAAACCAAACCAAAGAGCCAAAACAACCACTAAAAGAACAACGATGGTAACAATTTCCAGCTACTGCAATTTTAATTTTTGTGAACCTTCTCATTAAAAAAATTCAGTGGCAAATGGAAAATATTTTGAATTACTGAAATGTGTAAAATTTACAGATATTTGTGAAGACTGGTATCACAGACTTCTGAAAACAGCATGAAAGGGGTGCAAATTACCAGACGAACTTCTCTGCTCCTTGCAGAGGAGCTCAGCCTCATGTAACAGTCTGCCCATGAGCATAACCCACTACAAAGGAAGGCAAAAGGTACTTTTTGATGTTCTGTGTGTAGCTGTGGTTGAGATTCAATCCTAGTACCTTGGAGGAAAAGGAGCACAGCTTCTAAAATACTGCAAGAGACAAAACTTTTACCTTGTGAAGCTGCCACAGAAACAGGAGGCAGCTGCAGGGAAGAAAACCCAATGCTTCCGTTCAGCAGCTGGCCATTTGTTCCTGAATTGGGGATCTGGACAATGCCATACTGGTTTATTTGGACAGGAGCAGTAAAAGTAACTACAGAGCCTCCATCTTGTGAAGCAGCAGTTTGTATGCTTTCCCTTTTCACCTCTGAGCTTGGTATCAACCCCGGGAATGAGACTGGGATGTTGCTGGGGCTGAAGGTGGCTGCTGCGGCATTGGGGACCGAAGCTTGAAGGAGTTTGAAGTCCTTAACATCTTCTGATGAAGATGACAGTATATCAGTAATGGATACACCATTGCTCACGACACTTGATGTGGTTTTGGGCGAATTTAAGGTAACAGTCTGCGAAGCCCCCACACTGAGTCCATTGAGAATGACACCGTTGGGTCCCTGAAGAAAAGAGCTTCCATTGAGAAAGACGGGAGAGGTACTGGCAGGCACAAGGTTTCCATTCAACAAGACACCAGATGAGCTCAAGGCTATTTTAGTGTTTCCGAGCTGCTGCATGTAGACGGGCTCCATGTGGCCAGGAAGGCTGAGGCTGGTAACGCCATCAGATGAGCTGGAGAGTGGATGGGGAGATAAATCCTCCTGCCCCTTACTGGATTCATCTTCTGTGCTAGGGTTGCCATCTGACTCACTATGGGAAAAGATGGAGAGACGACATTGCATTACCACGGCATGCCACCAAGCTCTGCAGCAAGGGGGGCTCCTTGCTTTGATACAGTTTGTGAGAGGGTTTTTTGGTGTTTTGCCTTTACAACACACTTTTAAACGAATTTCAATTTAAGGGGAAGGTTTCTGAGAAAAGGGCAAACCAAACTTTCGCTTAAGAGAAACTTTACAGACTGGATTATGAACTTGTAAATAAATCCACCCCCATGACTCTCCGATCCGGGCGACCGAAGGGGGCT
>NW_009934777.1:0-6115 GCF_000696875.1 Nestor notabilis
CTGCTGTAGCTGAACCCAGGACAGCCATAAAACTTTCCTTGTGAACATATGGTGATGGTATCACAGAACATGTAGAAAACTACAATATGGAGCAGCAGAGCAGGTCCTTAGGAATTTTTGCAGTCAACAAAGGTGTTTTTAAGGTGCAGATTTCTTGCCTGTTTGGGACACTTGCTTTAGGATGCGCACATTATATGAACTCATCCTGTGAGGAGGGCAGATCTGTTGTATAAAAATCTACTTTCAGCCTCCATCATTTGGAGGTGATGAAGCCATGCATGCTGTGAGTACTGTACCTTTGCCACTTCCACATTGGTGTGGTGATATTGGCAACAGTGGAATAGGCCTGTCTCCATGCAATGAAGGGACAAGTTGAATGTCCTTTTGATGTTGGAATTGGTTCTTAAGTTCCAGCTGGATCACTGCATTTTTAAACTGTGCTAAAGCAGTGCCCCCCCCTAGTGCAAAATGGTGCTACCATAGGGTCTCAGCCAACTGCCAAGGCCTCTGAAGGCTGGTGGAGAGAAGGCTTCTTTTCTGGCAAGACAATATAGCTGATTTTCTTGGTCTTTCTTACCTCTGATCAGCAGGATGGAAGTTTCCCTGTGATTTCTAAAAGTACGCTTCAAATTGCTGAAGAGAAACAGCTTCTCCTGAAGTTGTCCATTTCAGTGCTTCATGTTTTCAGTATCACCGATTTTCCCTGTATGATATTGCCAGTGCACCATGCTCAGAGCCACAGGAGTAAAACTTGTGGAGCCATCAGTTGTGATCTATACTGTATTTCTCTCTCCTTTTATTTGCTGTGCTGGGAATGCAGAGCTGGACAGAGCAAAATGATAAGCTGGTCAGTGGAAAGATGTGCAGCAGTGTGGGTTTTTAAGCACAGCAATGGCTGCTATACTTCCTCACTCTGCTCCTTTCTCCCCAGTTTGGTTCAAGCTTTCTGCATGAAGAAAGGCAAAAGAAGATCAGCATCTGGAGATGAGCACCAGTAGCATAGTACAGAAACAATTCTTTTCTATATCTCTTTGTACAGTTTTAACACTTCTAAACAATGACCAACTCCAGTTACCTGTAGCCATGGCATGTTCACTAAAGCCTCTGTGTGTTCACTAAAGCCTCTGTGCGTTGGAAATTGTCTATTCCAGATTCTCCAGAGTTACTGGATTTAAAAGCAGACTCTGCAGAATCCACTTTGTGCTCCTGTGAGGTACTTGCATTCAGGCGAATACGTACCTGAAGTGATAATTGTCAACAGTAGATTTATCATTAGCCAAAAAAATATTTCAGGTGGTCCCTTTCCCTATAGTTCAGCCATGTTTCACTGCATACATCATGAAGAACTAAATGTTTGGGGCTTTTTTGGTTGTGATTCTCAGATTTTTGATGAGTAGGTCCATTTCTAAAAAGTTCTTTTTTACTACCTACAAAACTACCCAGTTCTGAGCTAATTTCTTAGGAAAAGAGGTGCAACCCTAAAAAGAACTTCTTTGAAGTTTGTTATATGTAACTGTAATGCTTATTTACCATATTTCTGCTTTTCGCTGTGTCTAAGATGCATCTTCAACAACAGCTCTTCTTTTACCGCACATGTACCATTAGTCCTGTCATTTTTCCTTTGGTTTACCATCAGATTACATACTGATTTCACAGCCTGCTTCATTCACATTCAAAGTCCTGGGCCAGGGCTGCAGAGCAGTCTCCAGCTAATTCTCTCTTTGGTCATGTTCCTGAGGGCAGTGCATTAAATTCTCAAGCAGCAGGATGCCATG
Source organism: Nestor notabilis (assembly GCF_000696875.1). Taxonomy (NCBI): domain Eukaryota; kingdom Metazoa; phylum Chordata; class Aves; order Psittaciformes; family Psittacidae; genus Nestor; species Nestor notabilis. The sequence continues at coordinate 1,776 of NW_009934777.1, forward strand.
TTTGCTTAGCCTCAGTTATTAACTCAGGTCTGTTGGAGACAGGGGTGTGTGGCAACTCTGTGCTCTGAATTAAGTTATGAATTTCACTGCTTAGTCTGTATCTTGGCACTTAAAACTAAAGAAATACTGATTCCCTGCAGAGTAAGTTCAGATAATATTATTTGGTAGTTATTGGTTCAGCACTCTGAGACCCGGCTGTGAAGGACACTACATAAATGTAAACAGCTGGAGTACCTTCCCTCAGGCACTGTCTGGTCTTATTTAAAATATCTTAAATTACAGGCTTTACACTGCTTCCTTTGGGAGGCTGTATCACAGTCTAATAAATCTCTGTGCCAGGCAGTTCCAGAGATAGCCAGGCACATTGTCATGTGTGCACTTTGCCCTGTAGCTCCAGCAATTTGTCGCTCATCTTGACGTTTTTGGTCTACAGATTTTATATATTCCAGAGATGCATCAAAGTACAGGTTACAGAAGATGGTGCGAGAAGTGGTTTTCCCTGGCTGACTACAGCGGTGGTGGTTATGTAAAGCACTTCCACCCAGGACGAAATCATCTGTATATGAAGTGCAGTGCTTTAAAAATAGTTCTTTGTAAATGAATCCCTGCAGCCCCTTAATCCCTGTTGCTCTTTCCATTGCTTTTAGGGTACTTACATCTTTCTTCTACTTAAGTAGTTAGGAACATAAGAAGCTTTTAAAGGCAATCTCAAGAGGGAAGAGAAAAAACGCCATTGACTGATGCAACTATTCCAGACTGCAATATTAGATTCCATTTGCTCTTCCTTAAACAGCAAAAAACTTTTGGTGAGGATTGTCTATGACAGGAAGAAAGGGAACTTACAAACAAAAACACCAAGTAATTTTATTTCAAATAGTATTAAATCAGCATCACATAGTTAACAAGAACTTATGGGAAAAGTCTGTTCTTTCTTTTTGTCAGGTCAGGTATGTGCTCTCCATCGTTTGATCACCAGGTCCTTACCATGGAAGAACCTTGCCAAAAATCCAATGTGAGAACACTATTTACTGTTGCTGGCTATTACTGGCTTATGGGTTTGGTTTTTTGGTTTGGTTGTTTGTTTTGTTTTTTTTTTTTTTTTAATTAGTAAAAAGGAATACAAGTAAGCAGTAAAGAACTGCTATTTCAGCCAGCTTCTTGTTGGGATCAGTTTTTTCTGGATTTAGATGTAACATCTCCCATATCAGCTGTAAACCTTATCTCAGTGTGCGTCACAGACCAAAAAAATAGTTTATAGATTAACAAAGAAGTATCACCTAAAATTTTAGTGATCTTGCTTGCATCTGTATAAATATTTTATGCAAAGACAGAAATGAAAGATTATTACTAGTACATATGAAACAAATGACAGCATTGAATTGGAAAGAAGCAATTCAGTAAGTAGTCTGGAGACAGGCAAACTATAATTCTTTAACTAAATACCAGTATTTCTCTCTGTTTATCATAGCTTCATTATAATTTTTCTCTCTAGTCCCTCCAAAATGCTTTTAGTATTTTGCTTCAACAATAATATTTGGACAGTTTGGAAGCGGAACACAAAGAGGAAGATGAGTCAATGCACATTTTCCCTGTACTTCACCACAATCCACAGACTCCTTTGGGAGCAGGATTTTGGTGGAGCAGCTTTCTATCAGTATCACTGTAATGACCTTTAATATTCAAATCCTGTTACAAGAGCTCTGAATGAACAATTATGAGATGAGAGCTTTTCTTCCTCCTCCTCCTCCTTCCTCCTTGTCTTCTTCCTGCTAGTTTGTTTATTGATCTGTGGGAGTGTTGCCTGGCAGGAGCAGCCAGCTGAAATGAGCCAGGTGCGTTGAATGAGCATAACTGCATAAGCAAGAGACACAAGTGTAAGCAAGAAGATAAATTATTATAATGAGACCAAGTGAAGAGACCTATGAGCTACAGGCTGGGGGAAGCTGTGGGATCACACTACGAAGAAGTCACTACATGTTTGCAGGCTCTTCTGAACTTATCCCAGTCATCTACTATTGCTATTGTGCAGAACAGGGCGCTAGAGTAGATGGGACTTGTGCATGTCTAGTTTTCTGCTCCTGTGACAAGACTGAGCAAGGGAGCACTCGAAAGGACAGCAAATTTTACTTGGTGTGCTTTAACCCACTTTCTAACCCTACTTTTTTTCACACAGCTTTCATTTTTAAAGCAGCCCAGGCAATTTCAGTGTCGGTGTAAAAGATTTTTAGCTACTGAAAAAAATCTCTGTGATTCATTCAAATTTGCAAAGGCACCCTCTAGCCATAGGGAAAAGTAGCATCCTAGGAAATTTTTCCATGTTTTCTTTCTGAACTTGATCAGCACTTGCTCAAATATCAAAAATTCATTCTTCAGTTTATGTTATATAAATTGATAAAGTAATTAGTTATTTGGCAATGTTCACACATTTATCAACATACATTGAGATGTCCTTTTATGTTAGTTGTACTTCCATGTCCCCAGCTGTAAAATGCAGAGATGTCAGATTGATTGGTGAATCAGATGTTACTGACCTGAGGGCCATTGCTGTACTTACTTACAGTGCATTAGTTAAATCAATATTTGGGTAATATAAAAAGTGAGAACTACAAGAAATAAGATCTGTCATACAGAACATATATCAGCTCTACCAGACAGCAGTACAGCATGTATGAACATTGTATGACATACCTGCAGTTTTACAGGTTCTTGCAGCACTTGGCAAGATCAGTCACTGGAAAAATGATGTTTAACAAAGCCCCTGTGAATCACAGATAGTTACAGTATGTGATCTGAAACAGACAGCTACCATTTTACTAAATTACAAGCAGCCAGCTGGTGCTTAATTACAATAAATTGATATTTCTTAAACTGACAAGAGTTTTTAGTGATGGGTAATTCATTTTAATAAATTTTAGTGCAATAGAAAGACTTTGATCTTTAAAGATCAGGTTTTGACGTTAAGGAGCCTACCCTCTCTTTTGCAGAGATAGTACCAATAGCAGAAATCTAAGAAAGACAAGCCTTATACAGAAAGGAAATTCATAAACAGCTCATGCTTGATGTATTTCTTGTCTGAAGGTAGTGTGCAGGAAGACATCAGAACGTTATTTACATGTGCTATTTGAGAGATACATAAAGACTACAGGAAGTGGACAGTTATTGTATGGACAGCAAAAGTCATGGTCCAGTGCACACCTGAATATAGTAGTGGGTGAGCATGTGCCAGATGACATAAGAGTTAAAGATCATTATGATTCCAGCTGTGCCTGCAAAATGCTAGGAATGGCAAGGAACTCTCTTTTTTTTTTGGGAAGATCTTCATTTGGAAAGCCAGCTGCCTGCAGGCCTTTTGAATAACTCCTGGAAATTTCTAGCTCTGGTTTTTGCTCCTTTCTTCTTGCCACTGCAAGTGACACTTGCAGCTGCCACTGAGCCAGCTCTCATCTACTAGCCCCACAGAGACAGCCAGCAAAGCACCCATTGGCCCTCCACTGCCTTGGGAGTGGTTTCCTGGGAAGAAAAGGAAAGTATGGGGTCCCATCATCTCTGAGCATGGATAGGTGAAATGTTTAGACCTTGATGGGATTTGATCTGTCATCTGCTTCTTCTGGCCTTCTATTTTTATTTCATCTTACCTATATCACGCTGTGGCCAAAAGTGTTATATTGTGGCAATTTATGCTGGAGAATAAAGAACAATATCTTATTAAAAAAATTAAATCAGCATTAATAATGTTCTTTAATTACTAATACCAGCTAACAAAAAAACCCTGTTAGTCTGATGTCCGAATGCATATTTATATTTCCAAATAAGTTCCCAAGTTTTTAGAGATCCTGAATTTTGTTGGTTGTGGTGAGTCAATAAGTGTGAAAACCAGACTGTGTTCAGGCTGCTGCAGGTTCAGATGCTGAAGGCCCTGGCTGACACCCAGCACCTTGGGCCATCATGGCGAGACAGAGGCCAGCAGAACCCAGCTGCACCTCACACAGCCTCACTGGCCTGGTAGGAAGGAGAACCAAAACCAGTGGCTATTGCACTTTCAGACCTTTCTTCCGACAGTGTACAATGCAAAGTAAGCAAAAGATTAAAGAACCAAGGCCTACAAGCACCTAGCTTCGCTTTGGAGGGATCAAGTATACTGACCTAGGAAAGCAAAATATTCAAAACTGCAAAATGACTAACACTCTGCATAGCTCCTACATGGGTCTTGATGGCAAATATTTGCCCAGTCAAAAACGGGAGTGTGTTCTGTGACATCAACTTTCAGTTTCAAGACACGTCTTCACAGTTTTTAACATTGTGCAGTCAGTGAGGCTACGCTACAGAAAACTATATACTGC
>NW_009934777.1:6146-20709 GCF_000696875.1 Nestor notabilis
TTGTTTGCTGTCCTGCCCTAAAACCTGTACTCATATTGGAAAAGGTGACAAAGATCTTTGCAGGTGCACTTCCAGAGATCTCTATTCTGCCACAGTCTGAATGAAAAGGTGAACACGTGTTGGCACATGTGTTAATTGATACAAAACAAAGGCGTTTTCACCAGCAGTGGTTATTGACATGTGCTAGCACAAAAGAGAGGTGAGAAGAGGTAGCACGGGGTGGTTATTGATGTGTTGTGGCACAGAAGTGAGAGGAGGTAACACCAGGAACCACCAGCACAACCCAGCCCAGCCCGGTGTGGGATGGCTGCTACTACTGACACCAGGGCCCAGGGTCATTATGGCCCCATTCCCTGGAAGACGCCAGCACAAAATCCTCCAGTGGGGAGAGAGGCAGCACTTCGTTTTTCATGGCGGTGTCTCCCCCACTTCGAAGTCTGCCTCCTTGTCATCCGACTCTGGGGGGAAGGCAGGTGATGACAGGATGCCACAGCCTCCTACCCCCTCCCAGGCCCGGCTCCTGAAATGTCCCTTTACCCAGTGCCTGTCACAATCAGATCAGGTTGTAGCTGTCATTTCCGAACTCCTGGTTTATTTTATCCCATAGGATAAATATGTTTTTAAAAACAGAGGATAAACTAAGCACAAGTGCTTTTGCAGTAGCGGCAAGTGTCCACAGTGTGGCGCCAGTGTAATGGCGATCTGGGTCCCCTCGCTCAAGGGTGACAGCTCCTGAGAGCCAACGCCTCATTATTATTTGGTTTTTTTAAACACTGAGATAAAGACAATGTTTATCAAGATGTCCAAACACCGACACAGCTCAAGGTGTTACTCTTTCAGGGCCACTTGTCTCTGCTCTCCCAGCGTTATGTGGTCCTAAACCAGTACGGTTCAACCACCACAAATGGGTACCAGCCCTTCAGCAGGCCAGCACCCGTGAATCCAAGACCCATCAATAGTGACAGACACAAGAGCCTCCCCCAGGGCCACTACCATCCCTCGGGATACCTGCTCCCACCAGCGACTGCGGGAGAACCAGAAGAGAGAGGGCTGTGTTTTATCAGACTCATTCTTGTGGCAAAATAAGTTTCAAAAGACTTTCACCACAAGTTGCTCCTGCAGAAAACCACAATTTCGTCTGAAAACAAAGTCTGTTTCTTTTCCTTGATATGGATCCCATGAGGTGGACAGGCAGGTTATCCTAACTCAGCTGTGATTTGAGGAGCCTCCCACCAGTGACAGACTTTTTACCTAAGGACACTTCAGCCTCAGGTCTCAAGGGGAAAGCAGGTGGAGAGGTGCCTGGGAGCCCCAGAATCCCTTCATTTTTCCTAAAGGAAAGTTGTGCTTAATGGTGTAGAAAACCCTCTACAGAGCCAAAATCATGATGATGGAGCCCGGATGGACTGATAGAACTTGCTGAAGTATCCTGTAAGAAACAGGCAGCTTCACCAAGGACTAGAACAAACTACAATTAAATGACTTACTGGTATTTCTCATTTAAGATGTCTTCAGATCTGAATGAACTTTGCTAGAAGCTTCTTAACAATGAGTTAAACAGATAAAGTGAGTTAAATCCTTGACAGTTTAACAGACATAGAGGAAAGAGTCCCAGCTTGTTTTAACTTAGCTAATAATAGTGCTCTGTAGACAGTACGTAAGCAATGCTTATGAACACTATTTATCTTTAGCAGCTTGTTGCCTATGTAACTAGCAAAGGCTGACTTACACTTCTGTCTCCCAGACCTTCCCTTTAGAGTGTTAATCCCTGACTACAAGAAAGACTGTAACAGTTGTAGTGGGGGTGTCCCTATCCCAGGATTACATTGCTTTGGGCCATCAGTGGTATGAACCGTAATGTTCCCCACCACAGACACACAACTTTGGAAAGCTCATTTGTTATTACTCAGTTGCCAGTTATACATTGCACTCTGCCTGCTTGGACCCAAAATATCTAGTGCATGTCATTTCCCTATTAAATGTAATATAAGAGTCTGCAAAAGTCTCATGATTTTTAATGAGTATAACCGAGAAGACTGATAACCCATCAATACAGTGTGAAGAACAAATGCTTTGTGACATAGATTGCAACATATTTCTAAACTAAAGAGCCATTTATTAAAATAAAAACAAAAATTGGAAGGTAGCTAGGAATTCATGCAAGCTGTAACATGATAAAGACTGTCCGCAGTAATACATCATCACTTGAAGACATTTACTGTATGGCTATTTACATTTTTGTTATGGGGGTAGCTGCATGAATGTTTTCAGTAGGAAAAAGGAACAATAAATGTCTGAGCATTTAAAGTCTGACAGAAATGAGTCTGTAGCATTCACAACTCAGTCCGTATAGCAGATTTTACAGCAAGGCCCTTAAATACGTGAAAAAAAACAGGTGGAATATTACAATATCATGTAAATTATTAAAGCACATGCAGCAAACACCAAAATCTACATGTAGCCCTAATAAAAAGTGTGGGTAGATGTTGGCTGCAGGAAAAGGTGAAGAGGAATAATTTATCAATAAAGCAGTGTATGTAATATGAAGGAATTTCAGTGCAGAAATGGTTTTGCAGAAGTAAGAACTAAAATGTTTACAGAAGAATTGAGATAGAAATTACAATTCTATGTTTGGAAATAAACAACTGAGAGCAGACAACCATGAGACTATGAGAGCCAGGGGACTGAAATGAATGCTTTTGGCAATTTAAAGAGACCTCATCAATCACTGATCTGAATTGTCATTTTTCTTTGTCTGACAAGACCTTACATCCTCTTCCAGGGCTGGTGGGGAAGTGCCTTGCATTTGTAATGAAAGGCAAGCAGATATCTTTTCTACTATGTCTTCCACTGATTGGAAATGTAAAACCAGTTGTCACAGCCACTGCATGGCATATTAGGATGCTTCTGTGAGCTTTGTGGTATGGTCCCAAAGCGCAAAGCGGTCCCCCCAGGTAACTATCAGGGGTGATTAGGAAGCAGCTGCAGGAGTGCCAGCTGCCTCCACTTTGCCACTAACCTTTTGACATGAAGTGTGTTGTTGACATCTATGGCTGTTTTCTTTTGCCAGATGTTCAGGACACGTGTGACATCAAGCACCTCAATTTTTCTTTCTTAAAGAAAGATTCAACCTCTCATGATGACAGTGAAAATCCAGTCTCACAATGGCTGAACAAAAGGTGACACTAATTTCCAAGAGCTTTACTTTCATGTTTGCTCTTACAAGTTGTAGGAAAGGAAACTTGTGGTTTGAAAGGAAAAGGGGGAGATTTTCAGTTGCATTCTGGTGTAAGAGTATTGTTGGAGGAATGCTAATTTCATTATCATGTTGCAAAATCGTTCTTTTTCGTGTCGCATACGGTTGGAGGGATGATGTGATCTATAAAGTTATGGTTTTATTTTACTGTATTGAAATAAAAAATCATAATTTATTTTTTTTTTTGGTTCCCTTTGGCTTCCTGGATAGAGTGGCAATTACAGACATGAAGTAGATACAACTTATTTTATAACTGTAAATGAGCATGCCCATATTTTTCTGTTTCAGCCACATGCCTTTAATAACTATGGTCTTGGTCTACTTTACAGAATTGTCCGCATAATGATGAAAGTCAGCCATCTCTTAGAAACCATGCAGGACAGACATTTCCCCATAACAGACTTCACAAGAAACACTGCTTTGAGATTATAATTTTAAACTATCAGACATTCTCATGCTACCTGAATAATTACAGTGAATTAAACTGATATGGCTAACATTTCACCTGCTCATTAACAAAAAGATCTAAATAAGAGGAGGAAAACTGGAAGAAAGGCTAGTCCTGAAGCCATAGTGAGAGGTAAAATTCATGAAATGTGCATGGGTGCTTCAATAAAGGGGAAGACAATTACATGCATTTCTGTAAAGATGTAAATGATGGTACGTTTTGTTCAAATGTTTTTACATTCCCATTTCTGTTGAGGATTGGGTGATGAACAGTGTGAGGGTTGCAAAGGTTTTCTTTCCAGTTGGAAAGTTTATAATACTTCATGTTTTGCTATTTGCAGGCTACTTATAATACATAGTAAGATAATCACTGTGGTTCTGGCAAAACTGGAGCCTGTTGAACTTTACTATGTTCATATGCTTCATGTGTATATGTATACACACCCACACTCTACACTCACACAGCACACACATGCATGAGAACAGATCAGAGAAGGAAAAACGCCACCAAACCTTTTAATTCTGCTGCTGCATGACATCTGGATGTTCTGCTGGAAACCTTCCCAGAAACTCTCATATACAGGCACTCCATTAGGCAAGAGGATCAGGAAGACAGCAGCTGGCTATGAGAGCTTGTTTTGAGAGGCCATGAATAACAAACAGAGTCATGATAACTCATAAACTGGAAGGATGGATGCTATGTGTTGCATGCTAGAAGGTGCAGAGATGTCTTCCTATTATTTTTGCAAAATGTGAAAATTATTACCCAGAGTTGCCAGATGCTGTCCTTAATGTGTCAGCACTTCTGCAGGTCAGAAGAACAAGTTTTTTCTGCTGGTCAAAAGAAATGCACATGAAATTGGAAAACGTTTGTCTTCTTCAGAGAAGGAAGGAAGAGAGAATAACTTTTGATGAAGAAATTGAAAGATTTCTGAAAACTCTGAGTAAAACCTATTGACTGAGAGTCTTGGAAAGCAAATGATTTATAGGTTACAAAGGCAAAAGTACAGAACTGTCTGCTGGTGGTAATGACTATACCCTGTGACGTGCGAATGTCTCCCAGCTCCCAGGTTTGAGTACTCAATCAGTTGTGTCCTGATGGTTCCTTGGGGAAATGCACATCATCCTTTCTCACTCACATTTCCTTTAGAAACTGAGGAAGAAGAAAATCTGGTTGCATCAGAAATTGGGATGATCAGACCTAAAGAAAATGTTGTCAATTTGTTGTACCAGTGTTGAGAGGTTAGTGCTCAGGTAGATCTGAATACCTCATCTTCCTGTATCCAAATCTTTATAATTCTCTGCACAGTGAGCATTATTATGGTGAGGTTTGAATTTATCCAAACATGACAGAATCATAGTCTGTTTACAAATTCAAGTACCATTTCTGTTTGAGTGCAAGATGGACTAGCTTGAACTGCTGCAGGAATGTCCTACGCTTAGATTGTATTGTTGATCCATGGGAATATAATTGCAGCTCAAGCAGCCGATGAACACGTTGAACCTGAGTTATAAAACTCCTGCATGGTCAAAAATGACAAATATGAATGGACCTGCTGTAAACTGTGTTCAGCTTTTCACTGTGTACCTCCACCTTCATGTTCTAAACTAAAGATTGTAAAGTGTTTAAGTATGACCTTTACTATTATGTGAAGCAAAAAGAATGTGCCCATCTTATTTATTTGTTTTTCTATAAGCCTAAAACCCAACAAAACTAGAAGCAGAAAAAATCTTGGGAATTTGAGAGCAAAGAGTATCTGTTCAGTTTTAAGATGTTTAGGGACAGAGTTCCGTTATAAAACTCTCAGTGTACAATTGTAGCTACTACTGGCTATTTTGTGTTGGCTGTCTCTTAAGGAAAAAAGAAGGTGCAGAATTCAGTATTTGTTAGGAAGATGAAAAAACATAAGAGTGATGATTTTTTATTTTCATCTTTGAAATGCTCTCTTGGTTAATGCCATCTGCCTAGCATTAAAAACTTAAACCTGGTAAAGAAACTGTTATCACAGTTTTACATGCCATATGTTTTGTAAACAAAGCCAAGAATTACAATACTGGACACAGAAATTTGCTTCCCTCCCAGTCAACTTTGGGACTGTCTGAGCAAACCATTCTCTTAATGGGGTCCCTTTTTTCATGTGGCTGTTTTCTCATGATTTTTTTTAATACAAGAGGGTGTCACAGAAACATTCAGTCATTGCCCCCAAAACTTTGGAAAATCAATAGAAGTAGGAACTTTACTTTCCTCTAATTGTCACAGGGTCCAGCAACAGCAATAGAAGCAACTTTATTTTAAAAAGAAAAGGAATATTTTGTACTATTGAACAATTGCAACCACGATCATTGTGCAGTAATGTAGTTCTTGACAACCTCTGCACAAAGCATTTCTTGGTAAATCCCAGTTTTGTGGAAAAGTTTACCTGCTGCTCATATTGATGAAGAATTGATTTTAAGCATTAGGATAGATTCTGCTATTATAACTTAGTTGATGGATTCTGCTTTTGAAACGAATTATATTGAAGAAGACTTTTCCAAGTCCATACACCACAAGGAGAGGAATATCATGTGTATCCTATTGAGAGGAAAAGGCCAGTACACAAAATGCAGAATGTATGGTTCTGCTTTAAAACACTTGGAATAAGATTAGTTTGCAAACCTGATAAGATATGCAGGTAACATCTTGCTTTCTCTGTGAGTGCTACCATGAGGTATTATGGATCCTGAGCACAGGACTGAAATGTTCCAGCGGATGCTTTTTGATTAAGCAGAAGGCTTTTTTTCTCTATATTGGGCTGTCATCTGTATTTAGAAAAAAAGAGAACGACAGCTGTAAAGAGAGACGATGCAGCAGCAGACCCTTTTAAAAGACTTTAAAAGAAACCAAATCACAAGCAGCTAAAGAGAAGAGGAAAATGACCTTGTAAGGTGTTCCATCCCGTCCTCCCTGCCACTGAAGAAAGCTGTGCTGTGTTCTGCTTCAAATGATTTAGCTGCAGCCATCTCAAAAATAGCCATAATACCTTAAAAGGAAAAATACTTTTGACTAATGGCAAATTGGGGTTCTGAGGAAGTAGCATAACTCATAAAAAACCTGACTAGAACAAGAATGCTTTTAAAAGAGAAATAGTTGGTACAAGAGTCTGAGGAGAATTACTGGACCACTTAGCGGCCACTGTGATCACTGGGTTTTGACTAAGTGATAATTGAATGCAGATTTGAGAAAAAAAAAAGAGTACTGGTGCTGAATCATCAAGTGGAGCATCAAAAGCCCTTCTCCAGAGGAGGAAAATGCTAGACCCACATAGATTTCTCAGTTTGCTGCTGAGGCACAGGGTGATCTGCAAGAGACAAATAGAAGCAGCTTGAAAGCTACAGTTTATTCCCATTCCTCAGAGATATCTGACATGTATGAAGCAGGGTGATAAAGGAAAATTAACTTTCTTTCTTTCTGTTTCCTTACACTTTGTGACTGTCATAATGTAAGCTTCCCATGGACTATAGCTTTCTGCCTGCCTGTGTTCCTTCCTGCCTTCTCCTTGCTGCCTGCCTGCCTGCCTTCCTGCTTGCCTTCCTGCCTGCCTTCCTGCCTTCCTTCCTGCCTTCCTTCCTCCTATTTTTCTAATCATACAACAAATTATTAGAAAAGAAAATACACTATAACAAAATACAGTCACATGCAGTTAAGATCCAGATAGTGTATGCCATTCCCACTGCATAAAAACCCTGAGAGGTTTGTTTCATGTCAATAGAGAAGGCAACTTTCCATAAGTCAACTTTTCTCAAGGCCAGACTGCACCAGCTTAATTCAAAACAAATCTAAATGAGATCTGATGTTTCCTCTGGAAAACCCCATGTTGATTAAAGTATGTCACTTTTATTAGCAGGAAAACATTGTGTCTTTCCTCCTGACTTCTCTTGAACTTTCACATATAGAAAATCCAATGTCCCATGACCTTTTTTTTGTCTACAACGTTATATATTTATAGCCAGAGTCTCTGAAAAGTACCTACAGAGGACTTACCCAGTAGTGGAAAGATTTGAGAGGAGACAGTAAGTCTGGATTTCACTGACCTTACACAGGACGAATCTCGTCCTGTCACTCCCACTGAATTGTACAGTGTGGTTTTGGGTCAAAGACCAGGATCTCAGTGCAGGTGGCGGTGTTGGAGTCCTGGCAGGACCTGTGGATCAAAGAATTGGGTTAAACCCCTTAGGTTACCACACAGGTGATCACGAGCATGTGATGATTCACAGCCTTCCATGGAGTATTCTTTCTACATTTAGCTAATCTTTGCTGAAACATAATTACAAATCTGGCAAAACATTTTTTTCCATAGCCTTTTTTATTATCAGCATTGTTCCCAGACTGAAAGTCAAAAACACAGCACTGCACCAGCTACTAAGAAGGAGAAAAAAATAACTGCTACAGCTGAACCCAGGACATCTATGAATTAAACAAAAACTTGCTTAGGATTAGACCTCACTGTCAAGAGCACAGCATAGTAGTGGGCCTAAGGCATCCAAAAAAGTTCCCAGTATGAGAAAATCAGCTCATCTAGCTCAGCAGACTCAATCTGATATAAAATATTACATCAATATTATAACAGTGTAATCATACAATGGATTAGCAATACTGTTCAGGGGAATATCTATGGTCCTGAAAATGTTTGTAGTTAATGAGAGGATAGAAACAGTTCTGAGAGGGTGCACCTCACATGACAGTACCTCTAAGCCTTCCTAGAAACTGTGGGGTGCCTACAGCCTTGATAGCCAAGTCACTGGTGGAGTGACAAGGATGAACTGATGGGGATTGTCTGATGTACCTCACCTCTAAAGAGCTGCACTGAATCTCAGTTTGTCATCCTTGGACAGGTGGCAGAAAGTAAGGAGGAATTCCAGGTCTCAGATCAAAATAGGATTTACAACTCCTTGTAGCTAAGCAGGACTTCAGGGCTGGGGACTTTGGTTGCTGTAGTCATAGATAAGATAATTATTCTACTGGCCTTCATACAGTACAACTAAATCATGGCTTTTATTTATGTGAAAAGTACCACTCATGGACTTTTCCTTGTTCCTTCCTAACATTCCCACTGACTGGAATAGATAGATATAAATGCAGCCCTTAGATAAGCTGTAGCTCTTCTGGATTTAACTGTTTCATTCTCCTTCATGGGAAAAAAAATCCCAGCGCATGGCCTTTCATTGAAACAGCTCATGATTTGCAGAGATATCATCCAGAGGGCATAAAAGTAAAGAAAACCAACCCAGATACCAAGTGTTGGCTGTTTGCGTCTCCTTCGGATTGGAACATTGATTTCATAGATTGTACATTTATTTGTTGTTTTTTTCCCAGGGGAATAGAAATCAGTTTGTTTACAGAACAGATTAGTTATCTGCTGAGAACTGTATTCTTAAGTCAGAGGTGAATTGTCCCTAGGGTGAAGAGTAGAGGTTCAAAAAGGTTCATGTTTTTTCTGTAGTCTTCTTCTTATTACCAGTCATGACCCAAGAAATTAGGGACAGTCAGTTAATTTAATACTTACATTAAAAGGCAAACCCAACTGAAAAACAATAATAAATACAGCAGTGAGCTAAAAAGAGTGGGCTTTTAGGTTTGCTTAGATCTCCAGCTTCAAAAGTAGATGAATTCCTCTTCAAGTCTCACACTGATTTGGATGGATTTATTCCCTCAAGGCTCTTCACTCATGTAAGGACCCTGAAAAGAATTATTATCTCACAGCCCAAAGGTTGCTTCTGTTAAACAGGGACCATGTAAGCTTCACTAAGCTCTGCAGTGAGCCAGCAGCCACATGACCTGCTGTTGCAAAGCATGGGCATGAGGGATTTTTCCCCCCTTTCACACCTGTATATATTTCCATCTCTTAACCGTCTGACACAGACACAGGTGGTGTGCCAAAAGTGAACAGGTAATTCTCAGATCTTCGCTGCTTTCCACTGACTTACTCCAAGACACTTGTATCCCAAGTCATTTGCTGGTGAATTTCACCCCTGTCTTTCAGAGAAGACCCAGTTTTACTGAGGGAAACCCAATAAAGACATAACCATCTCCCTTCCACTAGCCTCAAATATTTTTATATTGTGCCAGCATCCAGCATCACAGGAGGCAGTAGGAGGCAGAAGCTAATGGAGGAATGAAGTCTCATACTAGGACTAGGGCTGGCAGGGGCATCCCCAGAGCCTGAAATCCTCCAGGGGCAGCAGGGCAGGCCCTACCCACCCTAGTCCTGATAGCAGGATGTAGCCTAGGTTGGGCAGCACTGCTCACCATGTAGTCCTCAGCTCAGTGCTGAGCTGAGTTGCACTGATTTCTGTAACATGCCCTTAAAACACGTATAACAGACTATTCATTTCTAAGCACACTGTGAAAACATTTGCTGTCATGCTGACACTGTGCCCCGAGTAGTGCTGTACTTGCTGGATGCAAGCTCACTTCACCCTGGTATCTGGCACACCTGAGAGGGAGAATCAGTGCCCTTTCAGTACTGTACCCTTCTACTGCTGTCCTTCCCTTCACCTGTACTGCTGCAGTAACAAATGTTCCTCTTTCACTTCCTTTTGCTTTCCATTGCCTTTTCACTCACTGCCAAGGACAGGAGGAGGCAACCTGATCACTGAACTTTTCTTTCCTCCCATACTACCTATCTTACAGCAAGGGATTGATCTCTGAATCATATACTTAGCTGTTAAATATTTAAATCTTTGTAAGTCTAAAGATTTTACACTGAGTATTGCAGTTTTCCCACGCACACAAATGTCTACCTCTGAGTCTTGCCAGGGTGTCTAAAACTTGTCAGCTATTGCAAGACAGATGGGTCCCTGGTTCATATTGCCACTAGATACTACAAACAACACAGGGAGTATCTATTTATCCTTGTTAACAAAAACAGCATGAGAGCACAAATGTCAATGTTTCACAGTGTTTTCTGTACCAGCAGTTAAGTGACTTGCAGTTCATTTCCCACTTGCATCTCTCCCAGGCAGATATCTGTAGGCCATAAATTTCTACCCCCCACCCCCATGACTGATATATTTTAACTAAGAGATATTAATTCTCAATAGCAAAACTCCCTAAAAGTTCACACACATTCCTTTCCAAGTTTTTGACACATGCCGTAAGAGTGCTTGACTTATTCTTTAATTTGTCTTACCTTGGTGAAGACATGAAGAGGACAGAGTGTTCCTTTAAAAAACGGGAAATCATTTGGGGTCATCTAAAAATTTCTACTGACTTTCAATTCTTGAGCACTTGTTTATCATTTGCCATTTATATCTTCCCTTTTTTTGTATGCATTTTTGATTTCTAGCTATAAATATCCTTATGGCAGGGAGGAGAGGGAAGTTCCCTAGTGGATTATGACTTGCTTTCACGGCATTTGTAATTTGTCAAACAGTGCTGGTTCAACTGGGATTACCGGGTTGCTATTTCTAAAGGAAGCTCACTTCCTTAAAAATGTAAGGAAAGAAAACCTACCCTTAGATTTATGCACACAAAAAACTGATTGAATTCAGCAATATTTATCCCAGTTTTTGCATCTTAAAATAAAGAGATAAATGGAGGGGAAGACACCACTCACTTTATTGATATTGGAAAGATACAGTGGAACAGGAGTCATAATTTGGCCCAGAGGTAGGAATGAGAGGTTTTATGAAAACATTATTCAAAATAGTGTTTTCACTCTAATTTAAGGGAGTTGGTTATAAAGCAGCCACAGTTAGAGGAAAACAGCCCCTACGCCTTCCACTGGCAGACCCTTTTAATAGTCCATGACATTACGGGAGTCACACTCCCCACCACAGGAACTAGAAAACAGCACTGTGGCGCATGATGTTTGTTGCAGTGAATGCTGTGAATAAAGAATACTATATAGTCAGAAAGGTACATGGGCGTCTTCTACAGTCTCTGAAGAAACAAGCATGTTGTTTGAATCTTTCTTGTTCTGAAATTCTGAAATGTGCATGACCAGACATGCAAAACTGTCTCTTTACCTAAGGAACACTGCAGTGAACAGCATGCAATGAGCTGTGCTAATGCAGGTATCGAAGTTATTCAGCATTCTATCTCTATTGACAATTTAAGAGAGACACTAACCTCTGGATTTGGAGTAGGGATTTGATTGTATTCCAGCAAGCTTTTAACATAAAAAATTGCTTTTAGTGTACTCATGAGAGGGAATTTTCAAAGCAACCAAGAAAATTTTGGAGCAGGCATCTCCAAATATACTGTCCCAGGATCTCCCAGGAACCCAAACATTAAAAGTCATCAGCAGTAAATATTTTATTGTAGTATTATTATTGTTGTTGTTATTATTGTGCTGCAAAGAAATATTACAATGATGAAAAAATCTCTTTAAAAGTCATATCGTATGCATTAGGAGGCACATGATGATTTCTCTGACTTGGCCTGTGCACAAGGGTTACTGAGACAGAGGAGGGTGCAGGACTACACTCACAGCAAAACTACTGCAGCTTTGGCAAGCTAACACTGTTCTGTATCACTTTCTTGGAGATCAGCAGCGTCCCCAGAGCAACGCAGTACTGGGAGAAGACAAGAATGGCCTGTCAGGGTCCAATACTCCCTGATCAGGTTCTTTTAGATATTCCACATGTGGAGAGTGTAATGCTTAATATCAAATTTACTTATTTAAAGCTAATTGATATTTCATGGGATTTACGGTTTAGCAGAGTGACACAAAATATATTGAAATCACAATCCCAATGTAAGTTACACTTAGCAAAATATATATGGCAATTGCAATAAACAGATTAATCACAGTACCAATGTGATTCTGACTATCAGTCTCTATAATAAGCTCACTGTCATGTTCCAGGGCATCCCCAGTCACTGGGGAGGAATACATGGGTTGAACCAGCTCCAGCCTCTTGTTCTCTTCAAAATACGTCTGTTGCTTGCCTAGTTTTTATACTCTGTGTTGGGCTGAGCCATATATCCACTCACCCCATGCTGCTCTGGCTAATTCAGGGACACATTCACACTCCTTTTCTAAATATATAAAACATATCTCACAATTGCAAAATGGAAAGCATCCTGATATTTTTAAATCATCTTTGGGCTAAGACATGTTCTATTTGCTCTCTGAGTTGCCAAGTCATCTCTCACCCAATATTCACTTCGAGTTTTTTATTTGATAGGATCCACATTCCTCTCACCAAAAGATTAAAATGTATGTGTTTTAATGACAACCCTGTCTGCTGCTGGTCCCATGGTCCCTGTTCTCATTCTTGCTGCAGCTATCATTACCAGGGACAGGAGAGACTATGGCAGGAGCAATTATAGAATCATATAATAGTTAGGGTTGGAACGGACCTTAAGATCATCTAGTTCCAACCCCCCTGCCATGGGCAAGGACATCTCACACTAAAGCATGTCACTCAAGGCTCTGTTCAGCCTGGCCTTGAACACCACTAGGGTTGGAGCATTCACAGTTTCCTTGGGCAACCCATTCCAGTGCCTCACCACCCTCACTATAAAGAACCTCTTCCTTATACCTAATCTAAACTTCCCCTGTTTAAGTTTGAACCCATTACCCCTTGTCCTACCACTACAGTCCCTAATGAAGAGTCCCTCCCCAGCATCCTTATAGGCCCCCTTCAGATACTGGAAGGCTGCTATGAGGTCTCCACGCAGCCTTCTCTTCTCCAGGCTGAACAGCCCCAACTTTCTCAGCCTGTCTTCATATGGGAGGTGCTCCAGTCCCCTGATCATCCTCGTGGCCTCCTCTGGACTTGCTCACAATCACGGCAGTAGTGGCGGAAAAGGCTGGGGCAACCACTGTGTCAGTCTCTGGTTACCTATTCCTTATCTTCCAGAATGGGCTTCATGCCATGGAGAGCCAAGTAGTTTGTAATGCCAGTTTTGTCATGTTTTGCTTCAAAGGTGTAAAAACTGACAGGCCACCTACAGCCTGCATTGCCAGTGCTTTACTTGAGAAGCAATATTGAAGTCCTATGTGGTACTTCTTACCAATATGTCCTGTAAGAACTTAAGGAGGAAGATAAACATCATTACCTGAACTACAGATGGATAACGCAGGTACAAGTAAATTAACTTAACCATTAAATTAACTGTATATGCAGCCACTGTCACTGTACAGTACAGACCTCCCAGTGTTCTGCCAGTGCCTAAGCCATTGTAAGAGGGAATAGCCAACAGTGAACATGTGGCAGCAGCGGCTCCCTACCTGTGCCTGCCAGCTGGGCTAGAGACAAACGAGAGAGATGAACACAAAGAGGAATGGCAATGGCAGGATGGCTTCTGTAGCAAACTTCTGTTTGTCCATATGATGTCATTTCCTAGGATACTCATGCCCTGCAGGAATGACCTTTGCTAGCCTGGTTCTAAGGCTAAGCAACTGTTTTGGGATTTTTCCGCATTAAACTGAAAACTCCTTGGTTCAAGGGCCACAGCACAGCTGGAATGATTTATGCCAAATGAGACAACATCGAAGAAACATATCCTAACAAATCATTCATAAGTCAAAGTGGGATCCAAATGATGGGGGTTCTTCAGTTCTGGCAAGGGTGTATTTTTGACCAGTGGCAGAAGTAAGGCTCATAAATCTGGTTAAGCAGGTCTCACAGGCCTACCTGAGCAGTAAAAATAAAATGGAAGGAGGACTGTGATTTCAATAGCACTTTGTCCTATTGCAGAGTAGGAGTACAACACTTTAACAATAGACATGAAATGGCCTGCAATCAGAGACCATTAGATCTTAATTTCTGATTATAAAATAGCTAATAGTGTTAACACCTTACAGAAACCTGTGATGAACCACAGTGGTTCAAAACTGTTCTAGGGTGTCCTGGGTTCAGCTACAGCAG
>NW_009934778.1:0-6553 GCF_000696875.1 Nestor notabilis
GTTTTCTCTCCGGAAGAGAGAATTTGGAGACAGGAATTTTCCTTCCAGCCCCTTTCCTGTCTACTTTTGGGGTGATTCTGTTCTTTCCCAGCTGGATTTGCTCCCACTTTGTGGGCTCCTGGTCCTGTTTGTCAGCTCAGACGCTTCCCAAACTCCACACCCCGGGATTAGCTGAGCCTGCCGAGCTGTTTAATGTATAACCCTGCCCTTAATTGAATAATCTGATTTAATCCATCACTCTCTGCATGATCCAAACACTCTCCAGAGGGGCTCAGATGGGAATACAAAGGGAACGTGTGCTCTGGGGGTTGTGTGGAGGGCCGGGGCACTGGGAATGCTTGCACGGAGCTGGTGCTTGGCATCGGTACCACAGAGGGGAGAAACCCTTCCCATGGGATACAGGTGACCCTGCTGCTCTCTTTCCAGCTCCAGGAAGCAGGATAGAGCTTGGCAGGGCTGTGAGGAGGTGGGTGATGATTCCGTGACTGGAATCCGCAGAGGCAGGAGAGCTGGATAAGCTTTAAGGTCCCTTCAACCCAAACCATTCCATGATTCTGTGTGTATGTTTTGTGATCCCATATCCTAAATATCCGGCCAGAGCAAGTGTTCCTCTTTGAAGTGAGTCCCCAGAAACCTCTTTTATAGCTCCATACACCTCCTCTATGGGATAACGGCATGTGCCAGGCCATGGGCACACACAGAGCTCGGCTCCAGCACCAGCCTTGCCCAGTGCTGCTGCTCAGAGCTTGTGGACTCAGTGAACCTGTTCCAGCTCTTCCTGAAGCCGAATGAGGAGGAATAAGGAAGGAAAAGTGTCACTTGTTTTGTCGCTCAGAGGGTTTGGATAGAGGGGGAAGCAGAAAATCTGCTTCTAATTCTGAATGATGAATTTGAGCACGTTGAGCATGGAGAATGTTGGAACGAGCCAGAGCTCCAGAGCTGAAGGAAGGTGGGTGGGTGGGAATATCATCCAAGGATCATAGTGCTGCTCAGAGCTTGTGGACTCAGTGAACCTGTTCCAGCTCTTCCTGAAGCCGAATGAGGAGGAATAAGGAAGGAAAAGTGTCACTTGTTTTGTCGCTCAGAGGGTTTGGATAGAGGGGGAAGCAGAAAATCTGCTTCTAATTCTGAATGATGAATTTGAGCACGTTGAGCATGGAGAATGTTGGAACGAGCCAGAGCTCCAGAGCTGAAGGAAGGTGGGTGGGTGGGAATATCATCCAAGGATCATAGGCCCTGGAGCTGCTCTAAGGTGTCCCCTTCAGGAGCCTTCTCTTCTCCAGCTGCCCCAGCCCAGCTCTCTCAGCCTGGCTCCAGAGCAGAGCTGCTCCAGCCCTCGCAGCAGCTCCGGGGCCTCCTCTGGCCTTGCTCCCTTGGCAGAAGGAAGGTCGGATCCTTCCTGACTCCTGCATTTCCTTGTGCTGCGCTTCTTACACCAAGGTCAGGTGGGGCTCTGCTGGGGAACAGCTTTGCTCTAGTTTGAGCTTCATCTCCCACATCCCGGTGCCACCAGCACTGGGCTGGGCGAGTGCCTTTGGGACGGGATCACCTCTGGCCCGCGGCCGCTGGTCCCAGCTGGAGACCACAGTGGGTGCGGGCCTGGGCTGCTCACCCCACGTACCCCGACCCGGGCGGTTTGAGCGGCTCCACTGAATGAATTGATTTGATAAATGGACATTTATTACACTCACAAATTGGCTGAAACCAATTTTGGTCACATCAAGGCCTGAGAACTGCGAGGGTATTGATTTGTGTAAAGTAATACAGTGAATTTATCAGTTCAATAGTGAGCTGAAGGGCCTCTCGGAGACCCCGCGCCGTTACTGATGGGCCAAATCAAGTGAGAGCACCACAGCAACACTGCAAATGGCTCCAGAGAAGAAGGCCCCGGCGTCATCATCCACCTCCTCGCTTGGACGTTGGGGCTCAGGTGCCTTAATGAGATTTCAGCAGAGCACAGTGACCTCTCTCCTGGCTTTAGCAGCTATTTCCGCCACCCCTGAAGTTCCAGCGGGAAGGGGATGGCTTTCCAAGAGGCACAACGTGGGTTTCTTGCGTGGCCACCACCAGCATGGCTGGAGGCTGCTTTGTGGGTGCAGAGCCCCGGAGAGGAGCCCCACGGGCTTTCCAAGCTGAGGTTTTCCTCCTTCACACCAGCACAATGTCCTGCTCCAGCCTTAGGAGCAGCTCGGCTCCTCCTCGTGGAGCTGTGGCCAACCCACAAGAGCCTCCCATGGCTGGAGCTGCTGGAGCTGGGGGCATCCGGGACCTCGAGAGCATTTGGGGCTGGAATATCTCACCAGTTTGAGGCTCCTGGTAGCAAAGGTTTTCCATCTCATCACACCATTGATCGTCCTAATGCTCAACCCCTTCCAGCCAGGACCACAGCACTGACTCCATGGTAGTTGTGTTTTATGGGATGCTTTATATCCCTGGAGTTGTGATGAGCAAGATGAGTGTTTATCCATAAAATCTGGGATGCTGCTGGAGAGGGGAGTGAAAAGAGACAACACTTAACACTTAACCTGGCTGCCTGCAGACCATTGAACGTGCTGACCCTGCCCGTGGTCACTCCATGCCCTGGAGCAGAACTTTATTGCCTTTATTAGCTGAGATGCTGCAGACACTGTCAGTGGTCCTGTTATTCCCCATCAATCCTGGAGGAAATATATCCACCCGCATGGTTGACCTCAGCTTTGCTGCCATAAAGGGCAGGGATGGAGCACGGGCCATGGTGGGATGCTCTGGGAGGTGTGCAGGGGAGGCTGGAGCAGGCTGGGATCACACAGACCCCCCTGCACCTCCATGCCATGGGCACCTCCTCCTCTTGCTCCTCCTGTGGTGGTTCCTTGGTGGGGGTGAGGTAGATGCTGCCTGTGATCTCATGGGATCCTGGAATCCCAGAGGAAGGGACCTCAGGGACCATCTGCTCCCCCCTTTCCAAGCACAGCATGACCTAGGCCGGGTGCCCAGCACCCTGTGCCGCCCAGTCTCAACAGTGTCCAGCACTGCCATGATTATTCCAGTGTCTGATTGTTCTCAGTGTGATAAATTTCCCTCTTGTGTCCAGTGGGAAACTCCCCAGCAGTAACTTGTGCCCATCACCCCTCGCCTTTCCCATGGGACTCCTTGTCCAAAGGGAGTCTCCATCTCCTCTGCAGCCCCCCTTTAACTCCTGGCACGTGGGATCAGGTCTCCCTGAGCCTGCTCTTCTCCAGCTGAACAGTCCCAGCTCTCTCAGCCTTTCCTCACACGCTGCCCAGCCCTTGGACCATCTTTGTGGCCCTTCTCTGGCCCCTCTCCAGCCCATCCACAGCTTTGCTGTGCAGCAGGACCCAAACTGAGCCCATATTCCAGGGGTGGCCTGACCAGCGCCGAGCACAGTGGGACAATGACACCTTTATCCCTGTGGTGATGCCCCTGTTGATGGTCCCCAGCATCCTGTTGGGTTTCTCTGCTCACTGCTCACTCCTATGTCCCCCAGGACCCCCAGGACCCTTTCCCAGAGCTGCTCCCAGATCCCGGCCTGGGCTGCTCCAGGATTGGGTTTTCCCAGGGGCCAGACCTGACACTTGTCCTGGTTGGACTCCATAAGGTTAGAACCACGGAATCATGGAACGAGTTGGGATGAAGGGACCTTAAAGCTCATCCGGTTCCAGCACCTTCCACTTAGACCACGTTGCTCCAAGCTCTGTCCAAGCTGCCCTTGAGGTTCTCATGCCACTCTCCTGCTCATCCCACAGGGTGACTCCCCCTTCCCACCTTTCCCTCCCGCTCGGTCTGGTGCTGTCAGCACACTCCAGCAGGGAACGCTTGAGCCCTCCTGCAGGTCACTTACGAGGACACGGAGCAGCGCTGGGCCCAGGCTGGATCCCGGGGACCCGCTGGGCCCCGTTTGAGGAGGGGACGTTCAGCACCACGTAGATAGGTCACAGCCCCCTCCCTGGCTGCTGGAGCTGGGCCATGGGCCAGGCTGACCCCCCCAGGCAGGGTAAACAGAGCCTGGCTCTGAGCCCGGCCTGATTAAGCCTTGACAGGAGTCAGGACTTATTACTGTGGCCAAGGGCTGGGTAATGCATCTTGATTGTGGCCAGGCACAAAATGTCATGTCCTCATTGTGCTGGGCCTCGTGTTCCCACTGAATTCCCAATCCCTGCGCTCCATCCCATTCCACTGGGGGGATGTGCCTTGCATTTTAGGGTTAAACTGGGCTTTTTGGGCTCATTTAGGCTGACCCCTGCATCACAGAGTGATGCAAACCTCACCTTCAGCCCAAGCCACCACCAGCTTGCAGGGATTCTTCCCATCTTCTCCCCAGCCTCCACAAGGATTCGGGATCTAGCCACACTCCTGCTGCTGTGCTGAATCATCCTCGTTACAAAACCCATCCTGCCTCATTCCCAGCTTGAATCCTCTCATCCAGCCCCTGGAGCAGGTTCCTTTGGCTCTTGGATGAGCGAGTTCTCTGCTTTATGTGGAGACACTTCATGCCTGTGGTCAAGTCAATCCCCAAACCTCCCATTGGGAACCTCAGAAGATGGATTTTCCCTTCCCATCTCCAGGCTCACTTGAGGCTTTGCACTTGGTTCCCTGGTTCCCACTGGATCCATCCGCTCCCGTCCCCCGGCTCTCCTCAAATGCAGACCCAGGCTCTGAGGAGCTCGGTTGCATCCAGGATGTTGCCATCGGAGAGGCACAGGGACGCTCCTTTCCCAGCCCTCCAGCCTTGCCCCACTCCTTCAGTCCCCTCCCTCTTCCCGTTCCCACTCAAGGAATAACGCCCCAACCTCCTTGGACCTGCTGGTGTGGCGCAGTGTCCCTCCCTCCCTCCCTCCCTCCCGTCTCCCTGGCAACACTGAGTGCACATCCTGGAAAACTTGATCCGAGCTCTGCTCTGGGCAGCTTTCCCAATCCATGCTAACCTGATTAGGTGTCTCTGGGGCCGTGCCTGCCTAATCGAATTAGATGGCACTAATGGCAGCGAGGACTTTGAGTGGGGAGAGAGCAGGAAAACAGAGTGTGTACTTAGTGATAATTATCCCTGCTTCTGTGGCATTGATTTATTTGCCTTTTCCCCCCTTCCCTCCCTCCCCTTCCTCCTTTTTGTTGTTCCCATTGTCTTCAAACACAGCCATTCGGAGGAAGGAGAACGGCTGGTACGATGAGGAGCACCCGCTCGTCTTTCTGTTCCTGGGATCCTCTGGAATAGGTGAGGATTGGGGTGTGCCAGAGGAATGGAGGGGCTGGGGCTGCTCCTGAGGCTCAGCACAGCCCCTTCTCTCTTTGCTTCACACAAAGCTCTGCATAAAACACCAGTTGAAGTGTCACATCCCTCCAACTGGTCCATGATCCCGCAGGATAACCCCCAGCAGGTCCCATCCAGGGCACAAGCAGCTTTACACTGAGTTTGAACATCCCAAAGGAGCAGTTTTCCCAAGAAAAGGGTTGTTTTATGCCTCCATGTGTGAGGTAAGAGCTGCTGCTGGCAGCTCCAGCCTAAAAAACTGCTGTCTCACTCCTATGGACAAGGGAGGCTTTGGAATGATGGGATTTTATTGACTCCCATAATATAAGCACAATAAAAGGCAACACAACACTTGGTGCCTTCGTGGAATGGCCAAAATGACTTTTAGTCATAGAACAGAACAGCCAAAGCAGCTTTAAAGTGACCAAAGTAACATCTGCAATAACAGCAGTGCTCCTCCTGCATCCGCTGCACCCCTCAGCCTCGGGAAGGGGCTGCTGCTGGAGGGATCAGGGCAGGGACACACACCGGGACCTCTGCATCTCTGCCTGGCTGGGTGTTACCTCAAAAGGAGTTGTATAAAGCCATACAAAACCCTAAGAAATGGCTTTGAGACTTCACTGCACTCCTTGTAGAGGCTCGGTGATGTGCATTGCAGCTCTTCAGCTCCTGTGAGTACCCATGGAGGGGTTTTCCCACTACTTCTGCTCCCATAAAAAGGAATATTGAAAGAGGAAGCACTGAGAAGCTGTGGCTGCCCCATCCCTGGCAGTGTTCAAGGCCAGGTTGGACACAGGGGCTTGGAGCAACCTGCTCTACTGGAAGGTGTCCCTGCCCAGGGCAGGGGTTGGAGCTGGAGGAGCTTTGAGCTCCCTTCATCCCAAACCATTGTGTGATTGTAAGTAAGGATCCATCCACATTGATGTATGTACATACACTGTGTGTAAGTGCAGGTCTGGACCCCTGTGCTCACATGTGGGACCTACAACCCAGCAACAGCCAAGGCTGACAAAGCTTGAACTGCACCATGATGCTGAGTTTTGGCTCAGTTCCCATGTTTGCAGCACTTCTCTGGTGATCTCATTCCATGATCCTGCAGATCCAAGCACCAAACCCATCGGCACTGGCAGAGCTGCGGCTGCAGGGATGTGTGATACTGCAGTGAATGTGGGAATCATGGAGTCAGGGAATGGGCTGGGATGAAGGGACCTTAAAGCTCCCTCAGTCCCACCCCCCTGCCCCGGGCAGGGACACCTTCCACTAGAGCAGGTTGCTCCAAGCCCCTGTGTCCAACCTGCCCTTGAACAC